>NW_024727021.1:0-17918 GCF_018991925.1 Homarus americanus
GATCAGGGGGCTTTGTTATACTCGATTAGGGGACTTTGTTATACTCGATGATTGGACTTTGTTATACTCGATTAGGGGACTTTTTTATACCCGACCAGGGTCCTTTGTTATGCTCGACCAGTGGCGTTTGTTATTCTCGATCAGGGGACTTTCTTATATTCGATTAGGGGACTTTGTTATACTCGATGAGGGGCATTTGTTATACTCGATCAGGGGCCTTTATTATACTCAATCAAGGTCCTTTGTTATACTCTCCCAGGGGACTTTGTTATACACGATCTGAGGACTTTGTTATAATCGATCAGGGGACTTTGTCATGCTCCACCAAGGGACTTATACTCGATCTGAGGACTTTGTTATACTCGACCAGGGGACTTTGTTATACTCGATCTGAGGACTTTGTTATATTCGATCAGGGGACTTTCTTATACTCGACCAGGGAACTTTGTTATACACGATAAGGGGATATGTTATACTCCATCAGGGGGATGTGTTATACTCGATCAGGGTACTTTGTTATACTCAATCAGGAGGATTTGTTATACTCGATAAGGTGACTTTGTTATACTCGACCATGGGACTTTGTTATACTCGATGAGGGCCATTTGTTATACTCGCTCAAGGGCCTTTGCTATACTCGATCAGGGGACTTTGTTAGACTCGATTAGGGGCCTTTGTTATACTCGATCAGGGGACTTTGTTATACTCGACCAGGGGACTTTATTATACTCGATCACGGGCTTTTGTATACTCGAACCAGGGGAATTTGTTATACTCGATCATGAGACCTTGTTATACTCGATCTGGGCCTTTATTATGCTCGACCAGTGGGGTTTGATAAACTTGATCAAGGGACTTTCTTATACTCGATTAGGGGGCTTTGTTATACTCGACCAGTGTTTTGTTATGCTCGACCAGTGGCCTTTGTTATACTCGATCAGGAGGCTTTGTAATATTCGATTTGGGGACTTTGTTATACTCGACCAGGGGCCTTTATTATGGTCAACCAGGGGACTTTGTTATATTCAATCAATGGACTTTGTTATACTCGACCAGGGGACTTTCTTATACTTGATTTGGGGACTTTGTAATATTCGATCGGGGGGTTTTGTTATACTCGACCAGGGGCCTTTGTTATGCTCGATAAGAGAACTTTGTTATACTTGATGAGGGGCCTTTGTTATACTCGATCAGTTGAATTTGTTATACTCGATCGGGGAACTTTGTTATACTCCATTAGGTTTTTTGTTATGCTCCATTACGGGCCTTTGTTATACTCAACCAGGGTATTTTGTTATACTCGATCAGGGGACTTTGTTATACTTGATCAGGGGACTATGTATTATTTGATCAGGGGGGCTTTGTTAAGCTCGACCAGGGGCCTTTGTTATGCTCGATAAGTGGACTTTGTTATACTCGATCAGGAGGCTTTGTTATACTCAACCGGGGGCGTTTGTCATACTCAATGAGGGGCCTTGGTTACACTCGACCGGGGGACTTTTATATAGTCGATAAGGGACTTTGTTATACTCGACCAGGGGACTTTGTTATACTCGATGGGGGGACTTTGTTATACTCGATCAGGGGACTTTGTTATACTCGATCAGGGGACTTTGTTATACTCTACCAGGGGACTTTGTTATACTCAATCAGGGGACTTTGTTATACTCGACCAGGGGACTTTGTTATACTCGATAAGGAGACTTTGTTATACTCGATCAGGGGCCTTTGTTATACTTGATCAATGGACTTTGTCATATTCGATCAGGGGACTTTGTTAGACTCGATGAGTGGCGTTTGTTATACTCGATGAGGGGCCTTTATTATATTCAATCATAGGCCATTCTTATACTCAACCAGGGGACTTTGTTATTCTCGATAAGGGGAATTTGTTATACTCGACCAGGGGACTTTGTTATACTCGATCAGGGAAATTTGTTATACTCGACCAAAGGACTTTGTTATACACGACCAGGGGACTTTGTTATACTCGATCAGAGGACTTTGTTATACTCGATCGGGGACTTTGTTTACTCGATCGGAGGACTTTGTTATACTCGATCATCAGGGCCTTTGTCATAATCGATCAGGGGACTTTGTTATACTTGATCAGGGGAATTTGTTATACTCGACCAGGGGACTTTGTTATACTTGATCAGGGGACTTTGTTATACTCGATCAGGGAACATTACTATTCTCGACCAGGGAACTTTGTTATACACGATCAGGGGATATGTTATACTCGATCAGGGGATGTGTTATACTCGATCAGGGGACTTTGTTATACTCAGTCAGGAGGCTTTGTGATACACAACCAGGGGACTTTGTTATACTTGATCAGGGGACATTACTATACTCGACCAGGGAACTTTGTTATACACGATCAGGGGATTTGTTATACTCGATCAGGTGGTTTTGTTATCTCGACCAGGGGTCTTTGTTATACTCGATCAGGGGACTTTTTTATACTTGATCAGGGGACTTTGTATTGTTCGATCAGGGGGTCTTTGTTATGCTCGACCAGGGGCCTTTGTTATGCTTGATAAGAGGACTTTGTTATATGCGATCAGGGGACTTTGTTATTCTCGATCAGGGGCCTTGGTAATACTCGACCAGTGGAATTTGTTATACTCGATCAAGGGACTTTGTTATACTCGATCATGGGACTTTGTTAAACTCGTTGAGGGGGCTTTGTTATACTCGATCAGGGGACTTTGTTATACTCGATCAGGGGCCTTTGTTATACTCGATCATGGGCCTTTGTTATACTCAACCAGGGGACTTTGTTATTCTCGATCCGGGGAATTTCTTATAGTCGACCAGGGGACTTTGTTATTCTCGATCAGGGGAATTTGTTATTCTCGACCTGGGGACTTTGTTATACTCGATCAAGGGCCTTTGTTATACTCGACCAGAGGACTTTGTTATACTCGATGAGGGGACTTTGTTTTTCTTGAGCAGGGAACTTTGTTATACTCGATCAGGGGGCTTTGTTTATATCGACCAGCGGACTTTGTTATACTCCATCAGGGTCTTTGTTATACTCCATCAGGGGCCTTTGTTATACTCGGTCAGGGGACTTTGTTATACTCGATCAGGGGACTTTGTTATACTTGATCAGGAGACTTTGTAATATTCGATAAGGGGGCCTTTGTTATACTCGACCAGGGGCCTTTGTTATGCTCGATAAGGGGACTTTGTTATACTCGATCAGGGGCCTTTGTTATATTCGATCAGGGGACTTTGTTATACTCGACCAGGTCACTTTGTTATACTCGATCAGGGGGCTTTGATATACTCGATCAGGGGGCTTTGTTATACTCGATCAGGGGACTTTGTTATACTCGATGATTGGACTTTGTTATACTCGATTAGGGGACTTTTTTATACCCGACCAGGGTCCTTTGTTATGCTCGACCAGTGGCGTTTGTTATACTCGATCAGGGGACTTTCTTATATTCGATTAGGGGACTTTGTTATACTCGATGAGGGGCATTTGTTATACTCGCTCAAGGGCCTTTGCTATACTCGATCAGGGGACTTTGTTAGACTCGATTAGGGGCCTTTGTTTTACTCGATCAGGGGACTTTGTTATACTCGACCAGTGGACTTTATTATACTCGATCACGGGCTTTTATATACTCGAACCAGGGGAATTTGTTATACTCGATCATGAGACCTTGTTATACTCGATCTGGGCCTTTATTATGCTCGACCAGTGGGGTTTGATAAACTTGATCAAGGGACTTTCTTATACTCGATTAGGGGGCTTTGTTATACTCGACCAGGGTGCTTTGTTATGCTCGACCAGTGGCCTTTGTTATACTCGATCAGGAGGCTTTGTAATATTCGATTTGGGGACTTTGTTATACTCGACCAGGGGCCTTTATTATGGTCAACCAGGGGACTTTGTTATATTCAATCAATGGACTTTGTTATACTCGACCAGGGGACTTTCTTATACTTGATTTGGGTACTTTGTAATATTCGATCGGTGGGGTTTTGTTATACTCGACCAGGGTTCTTTGTTATGCTCGATAAGAGAACTTTGTTATACTTGATGAGGGGCCTTTGTTATACTCGATCAGGTGAATTTGTTATACTCGATCAGGGAACTTTGTTATACTCCATTAGGTTTTTTGTTATGCTCCATTACGGGCCTTTGTTATACTCAACCAGGGTATTTTGTTATACTCGATCAGGGGACTTTGTTATACTTGATCAGGGGACTATGTATTATTTGATCAGGGGGGCTTTGTTAAGCTCGACCAGGGGCCTTTGTTATGCTCGATAAGTGGACTTTGTTATACTCGATCAGGAGGCTTTGTTATACTCAACCGGGGGCGTTTGTTATACTCAATGAGGGGCCTTGGTTACACTCGACCAGGGGACTTTTTTATAGTCGATAAGGGACTTTGTTATACTCGACCAGGGGACTTTGTTATACTCGATGGGGGGACATTGTTATACTCGATCAGGGGGCTTTGTTTTCCTCGATCAGGGGACTTTGTTATACTCGACCAATGGACTTTGTTATACTCTACCAGGGGACTTTGTTATACTCAATCAGGGGACTTTGTTATACTCGACCAGGGGACTTTGTTATACTCGATAAGGAGACTTTGTTATACTCGATCAGGGGCCTTTGTTGTACTTGATCAATGGACTTTGTCATATTCGATCAGGGGACTTTGTTAGACTCGATGAGTGGCGTTTGTTATACTCGATGAGGGGCCTTTGTTATATTCAATCATAGGCCATTCTTATACTCAACCAGGGGACTTTGTTATTCTCGATAAGGGGAATTTGTTATACTCGACCAGGGGACTTTGTTATACTCGATCAGGGAAATTTGTTATTCTCGACCAAAGGACTTTATTATACACGACCAGGGGACTTTGTTATACTCGATCAGAGGACTTTGTTATACTCGATCGGGGGACTTTGTTTTACTCGATCGGAGGACTTTGTTATACTCGATCAGGGGACTTTGTTATACTCGATGAGGGGGCTTTGATATACTCGATCAGGGGACTTTCTTATACTCGACCAGGGGCCTTTGTTATGCTTGATAAGAGGACTTTGTTATATGCGATCAGGGGACTTTGTTATTCTCGATCAGGGGCCTTGGTTAAACTCGACCAGTGGAATTTGTTATACTCGACCAGGGGACTTTGTTATACTCGACCAGGGAACTTTGTTATACTTGATCAGAGGAATTTGTTATACTCGACCAGGGGACTTTGTTATACTCGATAAGGGGACTTTGTTATACTCGATCAGGGGGCTTTGTTATACTCGATCAGGGGCCTTTGTTATACTCGATCAAGGGCCTTTGTCATAATCGATCAGGGGACTTTGTTATACTTGATCAGGGGAATTTGTTATACTCGATCAGGGGACTTTGTTATACTCGATGATTGGGCTTTGTTATACTCGATTAGGGGACTTTGTTATACTCGATGATTGAGCTTTGTTATTCTCGATCAGGGAACATTGTTATACTCGACCAGGGTCCTTTGTTATACTCGATGATTGGGCTTTGTTATACTCGATAAGGGGACTTTGTTATACTCGATCAGGGGACTTTGTTATGCTCGACCAGGGGACTTTGTTATACTCGATCAGGGGACTTTGTTATACTCGATCAGGGGACTTTGTTATACTCGATGATTGGGCTTTGTTATACTCGATCAGGGTCCTTTGTTATGCTCGACCAGTGGCCTTTGTTATATTCGATCAGGGGGCTTTGTTATATTCGATTAGGGGACTTTGTTATACTCGACCAGGGGACTTTGTTATACTCAATCATGGGCCATTGTTATATTCAATCAGGGGACTTTGTTATACTCGATCAGGGGGCTTTGTTATATTCGATTAGGGGACTGTGTTATACTCGACCAGGAACCTTTGTTATGGTCAACCAGGGGACTTTGTTATACTCGAACCAGGGGAATTTGTTATACTCGATCATGAGACTTTGTTATACTCGATCAGGGCCTTTATTATACTCGACCAGGGGGCTTGATATACTCTATCCGGAGACTTTGTTATACTCGATCAGGGGACTTTGTTATACTCGATCAGGGGACTTTGTTATACTCGATGATTGGGCTTTGTTATACTCGATCAAGGTCCTTTGTTATGCTCGACCAGTGGCCTTTGTTATACCTTTGTTATGGTCAAGGGACTTTGTTATACAGGGCCACTCTTGTTATACTCGAACTTTGTTATATTCAAGGGGACTCTTTTGTTATACCAGGGGACTCGATTTGTTATACTCGATCACGAGACTTTGTTATACTCGATCAGGGGGCTTTGTTTTTCTCCACCAGGGTGCTTTGTTATACTAGATCAGGGGACTTTGTTATACTCGATCAGGAGGCTTTGTTTTCTTCGATCAGGGGACATTTGTTATACTCAATCAGGGGACTTTGTTATACATGATCAGGGTACTTGTAATAATCGATCAGGGGGGCTTTGTTATACTCGACCAGGGGCCTTTGTTATGCTCGATAAGGGGACTTTGTTATACTCGATCAGGGGCCTTTGTTATACTCGACCAGGGGCCTTTGTTATGCTCGATAAGGGGACTTTGTTATACTCGATCAGGGGCCTTTGTTATACTCGATTAGGGGACATTACTATACTCGACCAGGGAACTTTGTTATACACGATCAGGGATATGTTATACTCGATCAGGGGATGTGTTATACTCGATGAGGGGCCTTTGTTATACTCAATCAGGGGACTTTGTTATACTCGATCAGAGGGCTTTGTTTTCCTCGATCAGGGGACTTTGTTATACTCCATCAGGGTCTTTGTTATACTCCATTAGGGGCCTTTGTTATACTCCATCAGGGACTTTGTTATACTTGATCAGGGGACTTATTACGATCAGATTATGCTCGATGATCAGGGGACTTTGTTATACTTGATCAGGAGACTTTGCATTATTCGATCAGGGGGGCTTTGTTATGCTCGACCAGGGACCTTTGTTATGCTCGATAAGGGGACTTTGTTATACTCGATCAGGAGGCTTTGTTATACTCAACAGGGGGCCTTTGTTATACTCGATCAGGGGCCTTGGTTATACTCGACCAAAGGACTTTGTTATACCCGATCAGGGGAATTTGTTATACTCGACAAGGGGACTTTGTTATACTCGATAAGGGGACTTTGTTATACTCGATCAGGGGACTTTGTTATACTCGATCAGGGGACTTTGTTATACTCGATCTCGGGGCTTTGTTTTCCATGATCAGGGGTCTTTGTTATACTCCATCAGGGTCTTTGTTATACTCCATCAGGGGCCTTCGTTATACTCGACCAGGGGACTATGTTATACTCGACGAGGGAACATTGTTATACTTGATCACTGGACTTTGTAATATTCGATCAGGGGGGCTTTGTTATACTCGACCAGGGGCCTTTGTTATGCTCGATAAGGGGACTTTGTTTTACTCGACCAGGGGACTTTGTTATACACGATTAGGGGAATTTGTTATACTCGACCAGGGGACTTTGTTATACTCGATGAGAGGACTTTGTTATACTCGATCGGGGGACTTTGTTATACACTATTAGGGGACTTTGTTATACTCGATCAGAGGACTTTGTATTATTCGATGAGGGGGTGTTTGTTATGCTCGACCAGGGGCCTTTGTTATGCTCGATAAGGGGACTTTGTTAAATTCGATCAGAGGACTTTATTTTTCTCGATCAGGGGCCTTGGTTATACTCGACCAGGGGCCTTGGTTATACTCGACCAAAGGAATTTGTTATACTCGACTAGGGGACTTTGTTATACTCGATCAGGGGACTTTGTTGTACTTGATCACTGGACTTTGTAATATTAGATCAGGGGGCTTTGTTATACTCGACCAGGGGCCTTTCTTATGCTCGATAAGGGGACTTTGTTATATTCGATCAGGGTACTTTGTTATACTCGATGAGGGGCCTTTGTTATGCTCGACCAGAGGACTTTGTTATACTCGATCAGGGGACTTTCTTATACTCGATCAGGGGGCTTTGATATACTCGATCAGGGGACTTTGTTATACTCGACCAGGGGGCTTTGTTATATTCGATTAGGGGTCTTTGTTATACTCGACCAAGGGCCTTTGTTATTGTCAACCAGGGGACTTTGTTATACTCAATCAGGGGACTTTGTTATACTCGATCTGGGAGCTTTGTTTTCCTCGACCAGGGGACTTTGTTATACTCCATTTGGGGCCTTTGTTATACTCCATCAGGGTCTTTGTTATACTCGATCAGGAGACTTTGTTATACTCGATCAGGAGAATTTGCATCATTCGATCAGGGGGGCTTTGTTATGCTCGACCAGGGGCCTTTGTTATGCTCGATAAGGGGACTTTGTTATACTCGATCAAGGAGGCTTTGTTATACTCAACAGGGCCTTTGTTGCCACTACTCGATTAGGGGCCTTACGTTCTCCGACCAGGACTTTGACCTTCTCGATCGAAATTCGATTACTCTCGACCAGGGACTTTATACTCGATGGGGACTTTTTATATACTCGATCAGGACTTTGTTATACTCGATTAGGGGACTTTGTTATACTCGATCTCGAGGCTGTTTCTTTGATCAGGGGTCTTTGTTATACTCCATCAGGGTCTTTGTTATACTCCATCAGGGGCCTTCGTTATACTCGAAGAGGGGACTTTGTTATACTCGACCAGGGGACATTGTTATACTTGATCACTGGACTTTGTAATATTCGATCAGGGGGGCTTTGTTATACTCGACCAGGGGCCTTTGTTATGCTCGATAAGGGGACTTTGTTTTACTCGACCAGGAGACTTTGTTATACACGATCAGGGGAATTTGTTATACTCGACCAGGGGACTTTGTTATACTCGATGAGAGGACTTTGTTATACTCGATCGGGGGACTTTGTTATACACTATTAGGGAACTTTGTTATACTCGATCAGAGGACTTTGTATTATTCGATCAAGGGGGGGTTTGTTATGATCGACCAGGGGCCTTTGTTATGCTCGATAAGGGGACTTTGTTTTTCTCGACCAGGGGACTTTGTTATACCCGATCAGGGGAATTTGTTATACTCGACCAGGGGACTTTGTTATACTCGATGAGAGGACTTTGTTATACTCGATCGGGGGACTTTGTTATACACTATTAGGGGACTTTGTTATACTCGATCAGAGGACTTTGTATTATTCGATCAGGGGGGGTTTGTTATGATCGACCAGCGGCCTTTGTTATGCTCGATAAGGGGACTTTGTAATATTTGATCAGAGGACTTTGTTATTCTCGATCAGGCGCCTTGGTTATACTCGACCAGGGGACTTTGTTATACTCGACCAGGGGACTTTGTTATACTCGATCAGGAGAATTTGTAATACTCGACCAGGGGACTTTGTTATACTCGATAAGGGTACTTTGTTATGCTCGATCAGGGGCCTTGGTTATACTCGACCAAAGGAATTTGTTATACTCGACCAGGGGACTTTGTTATACTCGATCACGGGACTTTGTTGTACTTGATCACTGGACTTTGTAATATTAGATCAGGGGGGCTTTGTTATACTCGACCAGGGGCCTTTCTTATGCTCGATAAGGGGACTTTGTTATATTCGATCAGGGTACTTTGTTATACTCGATGAGGGGCCTTTGTTATGCTCGACCAGAGGACTTTGTTATACTCGATCAGGGAACTTTCTTATACTCGATCAGGGGGCTTTGATATACTCGATCAGGGGACTTTGTTATACTCGACCAGGGGGCTTTGTTAAATTCGATTAGGGGACTTTGTTATACTCGACCAGGGGCCTTTGTTATGGTCATCCCGGGGACTTTGTTATACTCAATCAGGGGACTTTGTTATACTCGATCAGGGAGCTTTGTTTTCCTCGACCAGGGGACTTTGTTATACTCGATTAGGGGACTTTGTTATACTCGATGATTGGGCTTTGTTTTACTCGATGAAGACGCTTCTCAATGATCAGGGGACTTTGTTAGACTCGATGAGGGCCTTTGTTATACTCGATGAGGGCCTTTCATATACTCAATCATAAGGCCATTGTTATATTCCAACAGGGACTGTTATACTCGATCAGGGGAGCTTTATTCCCCATAACCGATTAGAGGACTTTGTTACGCATACTCGATGAGGGCATTTGTTATACTCGATCAAGGTCTTTGCTAAACCGATTAAGGACTTTGTTAAGACTCGATTAAGGGGCCATTGTTATACTCGATCAGGGGGACTTTTCTTTATACCGATCAGGGCCTTTGTTATTCTCGACAGGGCGCTATGCTTTCGATCAGGGGACTTTGTTATACTCCATCATGGTCTTTGTTTTACTCCATCAAAGGCCTTTGTTATACTCGACCAGGGGACTTTGTTATACTCAATCAGGGGACTTTGTTATACTTGATCAGGGTACTTTGTAATAATCGATCGGGGGGGCTTTGTTATACTCGACCAGGGGCCTTTGTTATGCTCGATAAGGGGACTTTGTTATACTCGATCAGGGGCCTTTGTTATACTCGATTAGGGGACATTACTATACTCGACCAGGGAACTTTGTTATACACGAACAGGGGATATGTTAAACTTGATTAGGGGATGTGTTATACTCGATGAGGGGACTTTGTTATACTCGATCAGGGGGCTTTGTTTTCCTTGATCAGGGGTCTTTGTTATACTCCATCAGGGCCTTTGTTATACTCCATCAGGGGCTTTTGTTATACTCGATCAGGGGTCTTTGTTATTCTCGACCAGAGGACTTTGTTATACTCGACAAGAGGACTTTGTTATACTCGATGATTGGACATTGTTATACTTGATCAGGGGGCTTTGATATACTCGATCAGGGAACTTTGTTATACTCGATCAGGGGACTTCGTTATACCTCATGAGGGGGCTTTGTTATACTCAAGCGGGGGCCTTTGTTATACTCGATGAGGGGCCTTGGTTATACTCGACCAGGGGACTTTGTTATACTCGATCAAGGGAATTTGTTATTCTCGACCAGGGGACTTTGATTTACTCGATGAGGGGACTTTTTTATATTCGATCAGGGGAATTTGTTATACTCGATGAGGGCTCTTTGTTTATACTCGATCAGGGGACATTACTATACTAGACCAGGGAACTTTGTTATACACGATCAGGTGATATGTTATACTCGATCAAGAGGATTTGTAATACTCAACCGGGGGCCTTTGTTATACTCGATCAGGGGCCTTTGTTATACTCTATCAAGGGACTTTGTTATACTCGACCATGGGATTTTGTTATACTAGAGGAGGGGACTTTGCTATACTCGATCAGGGGCCTTTATTATATTTGACCAGGGGACATTGTTATACTCGATTTGGGGATTTTTTTATACTCGATGAGAGGGCTTTGTTATACTCGATCAGGGGACTTTGTTATACTCGACCAGGGTCCTGTGTTATGCTCGATCTGTGGCCTTTGTTATAATCGATCAGGGGGCTTTGTTATATTCGATTAGGGGACTTTATTATACTCGATGAGGGGCATTTGTTATTCTCGATCAAGGGCCTTTGCTATACTCGATCAGGGGATATTGTTATACTAGATGAGGGGACTTTGTTATACTCGACCAGGGTCCTTTGTTATGCTGGATCAGAGGACTTTGTTATACTAGATCAGGGGACTTTGTTATACTCGAGCAGGGGACTTTGTTATACTCGAGCAGGGGACTTTGTTATACTCGTTCAGGGGCCTTTATTATACTCAATCAAGGGCCTTTGTTATACTCGATCAGGGGACTTTGTTATACTCGACCAGGAGACTTTGTTATACTCGACCAGGGGACTTTGTTATACTCGATCTGAGGACTTTGTTGTACTCGATCAGGTGACTTTGTTGTACTCGATCAGGGGCCTTTGTTATTCTCGACCAGGGGCCTTTGTTATGCTCGATCAGGGGACTTTGTTATACTCGATTAAGGGGCTTTGTTTTCCTCGATCAGGGGACTTTGTTATACTCCATCATGGTCTTTGTTATACTCCATCAAAGGCCTTTGTTATACTCGACCAGGGGACTTTGTTATACTCAAACAGGGGACTTTGTTATACTTGATCATGGTACTTTGTAATAATCGATCAGGGGGGCTTTGTTATACTCGACGAGGGGCCTTTGTTATGCTCGAAAAGGGGACTTTGTTATACTCGATCAGGGGCCTTTGTTATACTCGATTAGGGGACATTACTATACTCGACCAGGGAACTTTGTTATACACGAACAGGGGATATGCTAAACTTGATCAGGGGATGTGTTATACTCGATGAGGGGACTTTGTTATACTCGATCAGGGGACTTTGTTATACTCAATCAGGGGACTTTGTTATACTTGATCAGGGTACTTTGTAATAATCGATCAGGGGGGCTTTGTTATACTCGACCAGGGGACTTTGTTATACTCGATCTTTGGACTTTGTAATACTCGATCAGGGGACTTTGTTATACTCGACCAGGGGACTTTGTTATACTCGATCAGGGGACTTTGTTATACTCGACCAGGGGGCTTTGTTATACTCGATCTGAGGACTTTGTTATACTCGACCAGGGGACTTTGTTATACTCGATCTGAGGACTTTGTTATACTCGTTCAGGGGACTTTGTAATACTCAACCAGGGAACTTTGTTATACACGATCAGGGGATATGTTATACTCGATCAGTGGGATGTGTTATACACGATCAGGGGACTTTGTTATACACGATCACAATGCTTTGTTATACTCAACCGGGGGCCTTTGGTATATTCGATCAGGGGCCTTTGTTATACTCGATCAAGGGACTTTGTTATACTCGATCAGGGGACTTTGTGATACTCGTTGAGGGGGCTTTGTTTTCTCCTCGATCAAAGCGACATAATACTCCATCGGGGTCTTTCTTATAATCCATGAGGCCTTTAATTTTATACTCGACCAGGACTTTTGTTATATACTCGATCAGGACTTTGTTATATGAGTCAGGGACTTTGTAATATTCGATCAGAACTGTTATATACTCGACCAGAAGGGCCTTTGTTGCTCGATAAGGGGACTTTGTTATACTCGATCAGGGGCCTTTGTTATACTCGATCAAGGACTTTGTTATACTCGACCAGGGGACATTTATACTCGATCAGGGACTTTGTTATACTTGATCAGGGGACTTTGTAATATTCGATGAGGGCTTTGTTATACTCGACTAAGGGGCCTTTGTTATGCTCGATAAGGTGACTTTGTTATGCCTCGATCAGGGGCCTTAGTTATACTCGATGAGGGGACTTTGTTATACTCGACCAGGGGACTTTGTTATACTCGATGAGGGGACTTTGTTATACTCGATCAGGGTCCTTTGTTATACCCGAACAGGGGACTTTGTTATACTCGATCAGGGGACTTTGTTATACTCGATCAAGGGACTTTGTTATACTCAATGATTGGGCTTTGTTATACTCGATCAGGGGACTTTGTTATGCTCGACATGGGTCCTTTGTTATGCTTGACCAGTGGCCTTTGTTATACTCGATTATAGGTCTTTGTTATACACGATCAGAGGACTTTGTTATACTCGATGAGGGGCCTTTATTATACTCGATCAGGGGCTTTGTTATACTCGATCAGGAGACATTACTATACTCAACCGGGGAACTTTGTTATACACGATCAGGTGATATGTTATACTCGATCAGGGGATGTGTTATACTCGATGAGGGGACTTTGTTATACTCGATCAGGAGGCTTTGTTATACTCGATAAGGTGACTTTGTTATACTCGACCATGGGACTTTGTTATACTCAACGAGGGGCCTTTGGTATACTCGATGAGGGGGCTTTGATATACTCGATCAGGGGACTTTGTTATACTCAATCAGGAGGCTTTGTTATACTCGATAAGGTGACTTTGTTATACTCGACCATGGGACTTTGTTATACTCGACGAGGAGCCTTTGTTATACGCGATCAGGGGACTTTGTTATACTCGATCAGAGGACTTTGTTATACTCGATCAGGGGACTTTGTTATACTCGATGAGGGGGCTTTGATATACTCAATCAGGGGACTTTGTTATACTCGATCAAGGGACTTTGTTATACTCGATGATGGGGCTTTGTTATACTCGATCAGGGGACTTTGTTATGCTCGAAATGGGTCCTTTGTTATGCTTGACCAGTGGCCTTTGTTATACTCGATTATAGGACTTTGTTATACACTATCAGGGGACTTTGTTTTACTCGATCAGGGGACTTTTTTATATTCGATCAGAGGACTTTGTTATACTTAATGAGGGGCCTTTATTATACTCGATCAGGGGCTTTTTTATACTCGACCAGGGAACTTTGTTATACACGATCAGGGGATATGTTATACTCGATCAGGGGATGTGTTATACTCGATCAGGGGACTTTGTTATACTCGATGAGGTGGCTTTGTTATACTCGATAAGGTGACTTTGTTATACTCGACCATGGGACTTTGTTATACTAGACGAGGGGACTTTGTTATACACGATCAGGGGACTTTGTTATACTCGATCAGAGGACTTTGTTATACTCGATCTGGGGACTTTGTTATACTCGACCAGGGAACTTTGTTATACTCGATCAGGGGGGTTGTTATACTCGATCAGGGACATTACTATACTTGACCAGGGAACTTTGTTATACACGATCAGGTGATATGTTATTCTCGATCAGGGGATGTGTTATACTCTATCAGGGGCTTTGTTATACTCGACCAGGGAACTTTGTTATACTCGACCAGGGGCCTTTGTTATGCTCGATAAGGGGACTTTGTTATAATCGATCAGGAGGCTTTGTTATACTCAACAGGGGGCCTTTGTTATACTCGATCAGGGGCCTTGGTTATACTCGACCAAAGGACTTTGTTATACTCGATCAGGGGAATTTGTTATACTCGACAAGGGACTTTGTTATACTCGATAAGGGGACTTTGTTATACTCGATCAGGGGACTTTGTTATACTCGATCAGGGGACTTTGTTATACTCGATCTCGGGGCTTTGTTTTCCTTGATCAGGGGTTCTTTGCAATACTCCATCAGGGTCTTTGTTATACTCCATCAGGGGCCTTCGTTATACTCGACCAGGGAACTTTGTTATACTCGACCAGGGGACATTGTTATACTTGATCACTGGACTTTGTAATATTCGATCAGGGGGGCTTTGTTATACTCGACCAGGGGCCTTTGTTATGCTCGATAAGGGGACTTTGTTTTACTCGACCAGGGGACTTTGTTATACACGATCAGGGGAATATGTTATACTCGACCAGGGGACTTTGTTATACTCGATGAGAGGACTTTGTTATACTCGATCGGGGGACTTTGTTATACACTATTAGGGGACTTTGTTATACTCGATCAGAGGACTTTGTATTATTCGATCAGGGCGGGTTTGTTATGCTCGACCAGGGGCCTTTGTTATACTCGATAGGGGGACTTTGTAATATTCGATCAGAGGACTTTGTTATTCTCGATCAGGCGCCTTGGTTATACTCGACCAGGGGACTTTGTTATACTCGACCAGGGGACTTTGTTATACTCGATCAGGAGAATTTGTAATACTCGACCAGGGGACTTTGTTATACTCGATAAGGGGACTTTCTTATGCTCGATCAGGGGCCTTGGTTATACTCGACCAAAGGAATTTGTTATACTCGACCAGGGGACTTTGTTATACTCGATCAGGGGACTTTGTTGTACTTGATCACTGGACTTTGTAATATTAGATCATGGGGGCTTTGTTATACTCGACCAGGGGCCTTTCTTATGATCGATAAGGGGACTTTGTTATATTCGATCAGGGTACTTTGTTATACTCGATGAGGGGCCTTTGTTATGCTCGACCAGAGGACTTTGTTATACTCGATCAGGGGACTTTCTTATACTCGATCAGGGGGCTTTGATATACTCGATCAGGGGACTTTGTTATACGCGACCAGGGGGCTTTGTTATATTCGATTAGGGGACTTTGTTATACTCGACCAGGGGCCTTTGTTATGGTCAACCAGGGGACTTTGTTATACTCAATCAGGGGACTTTGTTATACTCGAACTGGGAGCTTTGTTTTCCTCGACCAGGGGACTTTGTTATACTCGATTAGGGGACTTTGTTATACTCGATGATTGGGCTTTGTTTTACTCGATCAAGGGCCTTTGTCATAAACGATCAGGGGACTTTGTTAGACTCGATGAGGGGCCTTTGTTATACTCGATGAGGGGCCTTTGTTATACTCATCATGGGCCATTGTTATATTCAACCAGGGGACTTTGTTATACTCGATCAGGGGGCTTTGTTATATTCGATTAGGGGACTTTGTTATACTCGATGAGGGGCATTTGTTATACTCAATCAAGGGTCTTTGCTAAACTCGATTAAGGGACTTTGTTAGACTCGATTAGGGGCCATTGTTATACTCGATCAGGGGACTTTGTTATACTCGATTAGGGGCCTTTGTTATTCTCGACCAGGGGCCTTTGTTATGCTCGATCAGGGGACTTTGTTATACTCGATTAAGGGGCTTTATTTTCCTCGATCAGGGGACTTTGTTATACTCCATCATGGTCTTTGTTTTACTCCATCAAAGGCCTTTGTTATACTCGACCAGGGGACTTTGTTATACTCAATCAGGGGACTTTGTTATACTTGATCAGGGTACTTTGTAATAATCGATCGGGGGGGCTTTGTTATACTCGACCAGGGGCCTTTGTTATGCTCGATAAGGGGACTTTGTTATACTCGATCAGGGGCCTTTGTTATACTCGATTAGGGGACATTACTATACTCGACCAGGGAACTTTGTTATACACGAACAGGGGATATGTTAAACTTGATTAGGGGATGTGTTATACTCGATGAGGGGACTTTGTTATACTCGATCAGGGGGCTTTGTTTTCCTTGATCAGGGGTCTTTGTTATACTCCATCAGGGCCTTTGTTATACTCCATCAGGGGCTTTTGTTATACTCGATCAGGGGTCTTTTATTCGACGGAGGAGACTTTGTTATACTCGACAAGAGAGGACTTTGTTATACTCGATGATTGGACATTTGTTATACTTGATCAGAAACATTATACTCGTCAGGACTTTGTTATATAACTCGATCAGGGACGTTATACCCCTCATGAGGGGGGCTTTGTTGTACTCAAGCGGGAGACTGTTATACTCGATGAGGAGACTGTGGTTATACTCGACCAGGGGACTTTGTTATACTCGATCAAGGGAATTTGTTATTCTCGACCAGGGGACTTTGATTTACTCGATGAGGGGACTTTTTTATATTCGTTCAGGGGAATTTGTTATACTCGATGAGGGCTCTTTGTTTATACTCGATCAGGGGACATTACTATACTAGACCAGGGAACTTTGTTATACACGATCAGGTGATATGTTATACTCGATCAAGAGGCTTTGTAATACTCAACCGGGAGCCTTTGTTATACTCGATCAGGGGCCTTTGTTATACTCTATCAAGGGACTTTGTTATACTCGACCATGGGATTTTGTTATACTAGAGGAGGGGACTTTGCTATACTCGATCAGGGGCCTTTATTATATTTGACCAGGGGACTTTGTTATACTCGATTTGGGGACTTTTTTATACTCGATGAGAGGGCTTTGTTATACTTGATCAGGGGACTTTGTTTTACTCGACCAGGGTCCTGTGTTATGCTCGACCTGTGGCCTTTGTTATAATCGATCAGGGGGCTTTGTTATATTCGATTAGGGGACTTTATTATAGTCGATGAGGGGCATTTGTTATTCTCGATCAAGGGCCTTTGCTATACTCGATCAGGGGATATTGTTATACTAGATGAGGGGACTTTGTTATTCTCGACCAGGGTCCTTTGTTATGCTGGATCAGAGGACTTTGTTATACTAGATCAGGG
>NW_024727022.1:0-4437 GCF_018991925.1 Homarus americanus
CAAAATATTGAAACTGAAATTATTTTCTGTTTATATACACTAAAATCTACCAAAAGTGATGGGCCATTAGTTTTAGCTGATCTTCCCTCCTATGATACCCCTAGTGGGGTAGGAGAATTTTAGAGAGCCCTTCCACGAGACATTCAGTTATATTTGGAAGAGAGAGAGGCTACAGACGTGCAACGAGCAGCAGTTCGGCGAACAGTTATGCGTTGACTCATAAGAATGTTAGGTTTCAAAGTCATGTAACTAGGGACAAGGGTGGTAAGCAGGTTAAATGTCCGTAGTGGTTTGGAACAAAATGTCTGAGGTTTGAGTACAGAGTCAAATGATCTGTTTCTACAAACAGATAGGTCACGTTATTGCAAATTGCCCTAAGCTCGAGAAGAAAAGATACTCGTTCTTTCATTCGTGCAGCTTGAGAAGTTAGACCCTCAGTCAGTTAGTTCTTACTCAAAGGAAGATTTACTAGGCCATTTATGTTTGATGGGACTGTCTCAACTGATGAGTCCAGTGATGTTCGGTACCCTGTTCGGATTTTGCGAGACACCGCTGCTAACCATAGTATTGTGGTGAAGGTGCTTTACCCTGTGTGGAAAGTTCCTATACTGGTGAGCATGTGTTATTGAAGGGTGTCGGTGGTGTAGTCACTGTTCCTTTATGTAGGATGTTCTTGAGGAGCGACATGGCTTCTCAGTGGGTGACTGTTGGTGTCTAAGACTCTCTCCCTGTATCTGGTGTTACCTTCTTGCTAGCTTATGACATTGCCGGTACGTGTTGTCCCAGATCCTGTTGTGACCAGGACTCCTACGGTGGGCAATACCACTAAATTGCATGAAGATCAGTATCCTGGTTTATTCCTTGACTGTGTTGCTTCCAGAAGTATGTCGCTTAGACATGAGCAGAATACTCGTGTAGACCCTGTCCCTAATGTAGCTGACACAAGTGGTGATGTTTGTGATGTAAATGACTTTGGTATTGGGGACCTATATGTGTCTCAAGACAATTCTGCTAATGACAGTGAGTCGTATTTGACGGAAGCCAGTGGCACCAGCGGCGATAATCCCCTAAAGTCACTGGTGACGTAATTGACAAATCACTCTCATCTAGTGTTGATTCAACTTTGAATACTGATGTAGAACAAGTACCCATAGATAGGAAAATATTAATTTCTGACTAGAAAAGTGATCCAGAGTTGTTAGAGCTGAGTGACAATGCTGTAAGCAAGGAGGAAGCTGATGACGTGCCTGTTTGTTACTATTCAAACTCTGGCTTCCTGATGAGGAAATTTAGACCACCCTCGGTGCTGCTGGGAAGACTGTCATGTGGTAGGCAAACTGTTGTCCCAAAATGTAATAGAAGAGAGATCTTAAGACTGGCACACGATTTTCTGAAGGACACTTAGGGTTAGAAAACCTAACATAAAAATATTACCTCCTTTTATTGGCCTGGTTTGAAGAGAGATATGGCAAAGTATTGCAAGACTTGTCACGAATGCCAGATGACAGGTAACCCTAATCAGCCGATCAAACCAGCCCCTTTACAACCTATTCCAGCAATAGAAGAACCTTTCAGTAAGATAATAATAGACTGTGTTGGTCCTCTCCCAAAAGTCGTAGTGACAACCATCCTGTTAACTATCATGTGTAACGACTAGATACCCAGAGGTTATACCACTTAGACGAATCACTGTTAAAGATGTGGTAAGGCTCTGATTCATTTTTCACCCAATATGGTATTCCAAAGATCGTACAGTCCGACAGGGAAGTAATTTCACGTCTTCTATTTTCCAGCAAGTCATGTATGAGTTGGGTATTCGGTAATATCTGCCTACTGCTTATCACCCATAGTCTCGGGGAGCCATTGAACGGTTCCGCCAGACATTCAAATCCATGTAAACAAATACTGTAGAAAAATGAGAAGTAGTGATGAAGGAGTGCCACTCATGTTATCGCCATGGATAGTTGTCAGGATGTTTTGGTTTTAGTCCTTCCCAGTTGGTTTTCGGACATGATGTAAGGGGTCCTTCGACAGTTTTGAAGGAGAGCTGGGTGAATAACAAGATAAAAATTCCTCTTTCAGTATACTGTATGTTGACAAATTCAAAGCTAGACTAAAGAGAATTGGGGATATTGCTCGAGAGAACTTGTCCCAGGCTCAGTTGAAAATGAAGTCAGTATGACCAGAAGTGCAAATGTAGAGATTAGCCCTGGTAACCAAGTACTAGCATTAATAGAACCCACAGAAACCCCTTGCAAGCTTATTTTTAAGGCCTATACACAATATTTAAGAAACAAAGCCCCCTCAACTATGTCATAGCAATACCAGGAAAGCGGAAGTCAGAGCAATTGTTCCATGTGAATAGGCTGAAGCTCTACTACCCAGGAAGCGAAGGTGTTATGGAGACCCAGGAGCCACAGGAACAAGAGCAAGATTTCCTGGTGGAGGTTTGTTAATCTATGTAATTCACAGATTTTAGCTGATCCCTCTTCCAAAGTTTTACATCTTTCACAGTTACAGGTTGAGTATGTCACGAGAATGTTACAGGAATACAAGCACCTGTTTGGATAGTGCCGCGGCCTGTAACCTCATAGAACACCAGGTAACCTTCTGCCAGAGACGACCCCTATCAAGCAAGCACCCTTAGGACCAGCCCTACCAAGAGGAAGATTCTGAGGGAGGAAGTGGACTAATTGCTTCAACACGAACGCCTCGAACCAATCGACAGTGACTGGGAGTCACAGTGCGTTCTGGTGCCCAAACCAGACGGCTCCTTCCGCATGTGTACTGACTACAGACGGGTAAATGTTGTGACCAGGGCTGACTCCTAGTGTGTGGTGCCAAACCCGAGTGGTTCCTGTAGGTTATGTATTCTTTCTTTTTTTCTTGCTGATGTCATGGCCTGTAAATAAGCTTTATTGTGCCGATAGCGATTTATATGTAATTACGTGGCAACACTGATTTTTTTTGTGGCAGCATTGCCTCGGATTGCCTTATTGGAAACAGTCTTTATCTGACTTGTGGGTGGTGCGTGGCTTAAGCTAGATACTACTTCAAGAAAGGATGATCACTATCCTCTGCTTTACCGCCCAATCAGTTCTAATCAATAGTAGGCAGAATTGGGAGCAATCATTTAAACTCTATTCGAAATCACCTGGAAGGCAACAATTGATCAGGTGATTCCCAGCAGGCTTCCAATGGATGTTTGTCTAATAATCTATTAACATTTTTTCATCAGTTTTTCGAATTGGTGGAAGGGCTGAATTATGATGTTATATCTCATTTAGTAAAGCCTTCGACAAGTCCCCGAAAGACTAATTGAAGGTAAAGTACTTGTGGCATCAGAGGTACATCCTTAAATGGATTGGGGCGTGGTTACTGGGACGAAACAGCGGTGAGCATTAACGGCACTGAGGTCCCATTGGACAACGTCATGGTGGAGTTCCCAAGGCTAAGTGCTTGGACCATTATTATTTATTATATATCGTAAACAAAAGACCATATGACAGCAACATAAGTAAATTTGCTGATTGACACTAAAATAGGACGTGTTATTAAATCTGCGAGGACTCTGCAGACTACAGGAAGATCTAAAGATTTGTTCGAGATGGAATGAAAAATGGCAGATGAAATTCAACGTGGTCGATTGTAAGAAGTACCGGTGTAGGAGATGTAAACAGAAGCAGATACCAGATGAACAACATGCATAGAAAAATCAGACTGAGAGAGAGATTTAAGAGTAATGATAAGCGAGACATGTGAATTAAACAATGTGTTTTTGCTTATATTTCTGAGGCTAATAAAGTAATTGGGTTCATACAAAGGATTGTTGAGTTACAAGACTAGCGAGGTCATCCTAAGCTGTATCTTGGGCTTGGGGATTTTATTATACAGTTCAGTTTCAGTATATTTAAAATGGATAGAATCATTGGAATTGAGACGTGAAGATGTCCCGAGTATTCAGAGCGCGATATAGAGACAGTTCGAGATTTAATTTGCACTCCTCGAGATGGCAGAGCGAGGGTGACCTGATGGATGTGTATAAGTGAAGTCAGGGCTGGACGAGGACGATTACAGGTTGCTAGACTATCAGCAAACGAACTCGTAAAAATGGTTTCAATTAGACAGAATTTAGATTTGGGCGTGAAATGGTAAACACTGGTTTGGAAACAGAGTGGTGGATGAATGGAACAAGTTCAAAATAATGTTAACTCAAATATGCTGAATAGTTTCAAGCATAGGGTTGGATGCTTATAGCATTTAGGGATTGGGTGTGTGGGACTGCCCGTGTGGGACAATGAATCCCTTTTAGTTTCATCCATTCTTCTGTTCTTATATTCTTATGTACTTTTATTTCTCCTATCCATTAATTAAATGGACCAGTGTTACCCGGTAATTTTCCCCCATCACTGCCTTCTTCGGGGAACACTTGGAACC
>NW_024727023.1:0-12161 GCF_018991925.1 Homarus americanus
CAAATTAGCTTCCATTGGTGGCTTCATTGAAAATATTCTCCTTGAAGCCTCATTTAGGATTCATATCAGCAAAATGAAACCGATAGAGTGGAAAAGGAGAAAGTAGGGGAAGTAGTAGCGAGTAAGAGAAAATAAAATAGGTGAATAAATTGACTAAAGGAAAAGTAAAGGAGTGAGGGGGGGATGAGAATGTGGGAGAAAGGGAATGGAGCGGAAAGGATTGAAAGTAAACAGGGAAGGAAAGGAAGGAAAGGAGGATGGAGGATTATACTACTGAGGGAGGAGCTGAAGGTGATTTAGACGATAAACCGATTACCTAATGTAATGTTGTATGTAGACTGATAAAGGAGAAATAATTAGAATTTGTCTTAAATCATCAGAAATTAAGAATAAACAAATAACAAAACAAAAACAATTCTATTTGCTCACCTGTATTTAGACTGTCAGAAAGTGTCTCCCAGTCAATTTCTACCTTTGATTTATTAATACATAAAAGAACTATGAGTCAAAATATGTGGTTTCTAGTTTTGAACTTTGAGGGCCTATTACAAATGGGGGAAGTTAAGTAAGAATTACGAGAAATAGGCAAAGATATAATTTACTGTATCAGGTAGGTTGAGGAACAGGTTTTATACGCATATATTAATTTCAGGTGATGGGATGGTCGTGAAGTAATGACACTAAATTGTCTTTTGTTCGGAAGGAGTAAAATGAAATTGAGTCGTAAATTAAGATGCCCCATCCTCTTTCCCCCCCCCCCCCACATACACACATTTACCCCTACCCCCCACCCTTACCCCTCACCCCTGCTAGCCTCTCCCCTTCACCTTCACCACTGCCCCCCCCTGTACAGGCTTTTAGAGAGAAACATAACAAAATCTTAAAGTCAATTTCGGCGAGAGTATGGGACACAGGCGTGGTCTAGTGTGATTGAATTATACTAGGGTAAGCCTCTACTATGGCCCAAGATCCTCAAAAAGGTTTTAGTTATTTTTCTATCAGGAAATAACTTACGATAAGGCTTAGATACATTGAAACATAAAGATTTAGGCTCTTTGATAACGGGATACGAAGTAAGTACGTCGGGGGAATGACATTAACATTCCACTTAGATTCTACCGTAAATGGATATATTATTTCGTGTTTAATTCTGAGATGAAGATGACTTACGATCTTTGAGGGTCTTACCCCTGCTTACCCCCCCCTCCCGTCCCCTCCCCCCCCATCTCCTGAATAGTAAAGTGAGTAGTCCTGGTCGATGATGCCAATACCACCGCCCACGCCTGTGTTGGCTTTACGGGGATAGGACGAGTTTACCTAATGGATTGGCAAATTTTATCCCAAGCTTTGAGCAGATGAAGGGTATTTTATAGAAATAGTAAGGCATAGAAATTGGTAAATATAAGACAGATATAGCACAGTTGAGAAGAAAGACTACTATAGAATAGCCCCTGTATACCGATTAACTCCAGGTACATTTTAACCCGTATTAGTTGTACAGTTCTGCGCGATATTATACATAACGTTGCAATAACGCCCGCCATCGCCCACTCCTGCAGTAAGTAAACAAGACTTTTTTTTACCTCAGTATCCTGGAAATTAGGTTTTGTTTTAAGTTGGAAATACGATACCTTTGATCTTCAAAGGTATTAATTGTGTAGTGTACCTAGAATATGAGTTCATATCTTGTGCTCACTGATGTGGGGGGAAGGATCTTTGTCTGAGTCTCGTGTTTACTGAGCCACAGATCCGCTTTACCTGAAGGATGAACTCTGGATCTCGTTCACCTTCGTAAGTCCAGGGCACATCATGACCTCTCAGATCTAGAAGTTGACCTCAGTATTTCACTCAGAATCATGGCCATCTTGGTCTTTAAATCTCTTCCCAGATGGAACTCAGAGACAATTTTTTTTCAGACCTAAGAAAATTACAGAGCTGAAGCACTCACTTTTGTATATTTATATATATATACGTTAAGATAACATAGACAATACCAGTTCAAGGGTATGTAAAGTCATTAGAAAAATTACGGCATCTTTTGTGTATATTTACTACGTGTTTTAACCTGGAAGACGTGAAATAGAGCACAAAGGTTATTCTTGGTAAGAGCTGGAAGGAAGCCGACCTGTAGAAAACGAATGCCACGCCAAACGACGCCATTGCCGGAAACTGCTCAACCAATCAGCGTCTAGCATTCATGAGCGAATCAACAAACCGTGAACGTTATGCTAATCAGGGCCGTGGGGATCCCTGGTAGAAGCTCGCTGTTGCAGAATGAAGGCAATCCTCACGTTATATATTTTCCAGGTAATGATCGGAAGCGAGGCTGGAGGAGTGACGTAGCGGGCTCATTCACTCACTGACACACACACACACAGACAAAGACATCCACACACACACACAGAGACGAGGAAAAAACGTAATACCTCCTCGTAGTCGTAGTCAGCGAGGGCAAGAGATCGTGATAATAGGAGGAAGGAGAGAAGGGCAAGAGGGAGGAGGGTGACGCTGCCTGCTGTACTATTGGTCTGCCGTGCTGTGTTGTGTGGTGTGTGTGGTCTGACCTGCCCCGTTAACAGGTTGGCCTGGTAATGAAATTCTTGGAAGAAAGTGAAAATGAGGGGAGAGGAGGAGGAGGAGGAGGAGGGAGAGAAGGAGTCGGGGTAAGAGGAGGAGAAGGAGGGAGAAGATTAGTAGGAGGAGGAAAAGGAGCAGGCGAATGAAAATAATTAGGTTAGGAAGATTGAAAACAAGAAGAAAAAAATAAGAAAAATCAAGTAGAAAAAAGAAAAATAGGAGGAAGTAAAGGAAAGAAGACACAGGAAGAGATGAGAGGGAAGAAATAAAGGTTGTAGAGGAAAGAAAAATATAGAAAAAAAATACGAAAAGAAGATGATGAGAATAAAGCTATAGAGAAAAGAAAACAAGAGTAGAAAAATCAAAAGAAAATGTATAAGATTTAAAAAACAATACAGGATTCAAAACAAGAAAAATTAAGAGACACTAACAACAACAAAAACACCGCATAAGAATAAAAGAAGATAGAAAAGAATCAAGAACGCAAAGAAAATAAGAAAATATGAAGAAAAAAAAGAAAATTAAGGGAAGTAATCAAAGAAGAAGAAGACGAAGAAATAAAGCCACATGCCTTCCCTCAAACAAGACAGAGTACCGCGTTCGATTCAACATGGAAATCTACTGCACCGGGTCGTTGTATCCTACCCAACATGCACCGGGATCTACAGTGCTCTCATGCATCGTCTCTTTTAGGTGTCGTGATTTATTGATTTCCTAGTGTGAGGGAGTGAGTGCCTATGGTGAGTGTTTGGAATGAGTGCCTGGGTTGAGTGCATGGGGTGAGTGCCTAGGTTGAGTGCCTGGGGTGAGTGCCTGGGATGAGTACCTGGGGTGAGTGCCTGGGGTGAGTGCCTAGGATAATTGCCTGGGATGAGTGTCTAGGGTGAGTGCCTGGGGTGAGTGCATGGGATGAGTGCCTGGGGTGAGTACCAGGGATGAGTGCCTGCGTTAAGTGCCTAGGGTGAGTGCCTGGGGTGAGTGCCTGGGGTTACCTCCAAGACTATGTCATTTCGAAGGTTTGTTTCGACAGTTCGGAAAGCCTGGCCGTCAGAGTTGTTGCATGACGGATCGTTCTCTCAGACAGGAGGACAGCTGAAATTCATGGGATTTGCATCAGTTCTTAGAAATACTGAGATTCAAGAGTTTGACTTCAAGAGGAGAATGTTAAACTGCCTGTCAGGGAAAGTAGTTAAAGAATATTTTGGATGTTTTGTCTATACGTATTCTGATGGACGTGTGTGTGTCATAAAATGCACCTGCCGTGACCTGGGGAGCAAAGGCAGTATATAGCGAACACAGAAATCTCTCCAACAAACAGTTTATAAATGATGCAATATTGGCCACTGTCCCGTGGGTAAACATTTCACCTCTCCCTCTGGCAAAGTGGGTCGGAGACGTCACAAAGTTGTATAGAAATACCTGATGATATATGCATGAAATCCTTAAAAAAAATTGGTGCACTCGTGTAGGACACCTTAAAAATCAAACACGGGGAATGGAAATAACATGCAGGGTGTATCTGGCATGAGATTCGACGGTGGAATAATCAAAGACTGCATGATTTTACTGTACTATCACAGACATGTGTACTGATGTAAATAAACCACAAAGTTGTTAAAGCTGAGATGTGAGTTTCGTTGACAAAATTAGGTACTGTAATACTGTAAATAACACGTGATTCTTTCTTTTAGCAATGACTGTTGTGTAAATGATCAACAAATAAGGTATAAATATGTTTAGCGTACCATTGACGTCATATTGACTAGGTTGACCAATAGAAGCACTTGAGGATTCTATTCACTGTTCAGATATCAGACACTGTAGCCATCTAACTGAAATGTGAAAATTAAAATGGTGTCTTCTACTTCGTTGAAGTGTTGGGTGAATAAATACTAATTGTGATCATAATGTT
Source organism: Homarus americanus (assembly GCF_018991925.1). NCBI lineage: Eukaryota > Metazoa > Arthropoda > Malacostraca > Decapoda > Nephropidae > Homarus > Homarus americanus. The sequence continues at coordinate 4,490 of NW_024727023.1, forward strand.
TGCCCCTCTGCACTACAACACCAACACTATACACAGCCTTGATTAGGTTTTACTCACTGCTGAATACTTCAATTTAGGGTGACTGGTTCTAGTGAAAGTACCAAAGCAATTCTCTTTCTATTTGCATCAGCTTTTGGTACTGATTTCGGCCACAATGCAGTTTCCCCTTTACCCATCGGCGAGTGTCCATTTTCCATTGAGTGTGTTCTGATTTTCACACACACACATTACCACCAATGTTCTATGCATAGGCGATGAATATTATTGAAAAAGTCTACGGTCTTTGCCACCCATGTTTCATTAACTCTGGTTATATAACTTACCTACTGTACGTACACACACACACACACACATCATCCTCACAGCAAGATTTCACCGAGAGATTGTCTGTGGTAAAAAGTGGAAATATTCTCTTTAAACCTTAAAAGCTGTTTAAAGGAGAACACATTAAATTTTTAAGATTTTTAGGACATAATGGGTTAGTGTCATTTTGTGTGATTTTCTGGAGTTTACGAGACAGTCTTTGATAAAATTTTCACTTAGTGTTCGTACGATTAAGTCCAAAAATACCAATAGTTCTTTATTTTATTATTTTCCTCATATTCTTGTGCCAAAGTGGAAATATTACCATCAAGACATAATCTAATAAGGTTATGTAAAATCAGATTAGGTTACTAATGGTAATATGTTGTCTTTATATGATTGTATCTATTATATATTATTACACCGGTCAACACAATTTTAATGGCACAAGGTTTTTAAACGGATTTTAAGTAAATTTGGGTGGAGAATCCAAATATGACTTTGGTTTTTGTCTATCACATCAGGTTATTGAGATATACCATATTGCACTTTTGCAGGGAAACGTAAACTTTTGGATCAAAATTGACGGTTTAAACATGTATACATAATTTTTTTCAGCATTATACTTTGTATTTTTCTATAACCAAAAATTGTGAATATCAAATTGGAAAGTTGATGCAAAACTCACACGTGAATTTGTAACATATAATCAAGTCCAGATAATAATACCAATACCACGTGCTGGTCAAGCTCCGAAAGAGTTGTCCGGGGGTCTAGCTAACCTCTGGTCGGGGCTTGACCAGCACGAAAAAAAAAAAAAAAAATTTTTTACTAATCGAGATTTTGGCAACCTGTGGTGTAATAGTCAGCATGCTCGCCTTGCAAGGGAGTGGACCCCTGTTCGATTCCCGGACAGAGTGAAACTATGAGCATTTTTTTTACGTCATTTGGCTTTCTATTTACCAGTAAATGGGAAGCTGGATGTTAATCGATTTGCGGATCTTATTCTGGAATAATGGTTAGCCAGTGCAGTTGCCGACTTGTCCGGTCTTCTCGGACTATTCATTGAAACTGGGTCATGCAACTCGTTAACTTAGGGTGTGGTTGTGGTGTTGGCGACAGATTCTAACACCTTAAACAAATTCACGCCTAGGTTGCTCTAGAGCCGGCCATCCTCGTACACGAAGGGCAACCATTATTGTTACGTGTATAATATTACCATCACTACCACAACCAGCATTATCACTACCATTGTCATCTTCTCAACTATCATCATTCCTTCCCTCTTCCTCCTCCTGCCTCCATAATTTAATAATTATCGTCTCAATTATTATTATTATCATCATTATTTTTATTATTATTATTACCGTATTATTATTATTATTATCATTATTATTATTATTATTATTATTATTATTATTATTATTTTTATTATTATTATTATTAACAATACAACATGTGGCTGCAACAACAGTAGAAATTAGAAATAAGATAAAAAGTCGTATTAAATTAACAATTAAAACACAAACAAGAACCACAGGTACAAGTCGACCAGTTTTTTATCATGAGAGAGAGAGAGAGAGAGAGAGAGAGAGAGAGAGAGACCCACCGTTAATAAAGGAACCTTGAGCATCACTCCTATACATTACTGACGAAGAAAAAGTAATAATAACTTTTAGAAAATTCAGAGACCCGCAGACCCACGAACACACAAGACCCGAGCCATTTATCACCACACACTGAAGGACCATGACATACCAACCTGGGGGGTCTTGTGTCTGTCTGCCTATTTATCTATCTGTCTATTTGATATATTCATCTGTCTAAGTGTATGTCCATTTCATTATATATTTATTCGTGTATTTATCTCTGTCTGTCTGCCTGTTTGGTCGTTTATCAAAATTATCAAACAGCAGGTGGAGTGGGGAGGGAGGGAGGGGGGGGATGATTCGCAGTTTCGCCACCTAGTCCATTAAGTTAACCTAACATTAAACTAATGTAACCTAACATAACGCAAAGCTAACCTAACCAAACCAAACCAAACATTAACCTGTCCTATCTTTATAACACTTATCCTAATATTAACCGGATATCATAACGTTAAGGAGCCATCCCTTGTTTCAACCTAACCAAACCTAACCTAATTAAAACCTAATCTAACCCAATTTAATCCAATTTAACTTAACGTAACGTAACCTAACCTAACTCAATCTAACTTAAACTAGCCTAACCCCCCGTTTAGAGTTAAGGTACTTAATCACCAAGCGAAATATGCGGGGACTCCTAGTCTTCAAGAGATCCCTAACACAACCAAACATCATCATCATCTACTTAATTAATAAAACCTAACTTAACCTAAACTAACCTAACCCTCGGAAGGAGTTAGAAAGGGCTGCGTGCTATCTCCAGGACTGCATAATCACCGATCAAAAATTTATAATGAGAAAAGTTATAAGAAACGATGAAGGACTAAAAGTTAATGGTAACGTAGTATCAAATATTCGATATGCAGATGATACTGGTCTGAACTCGGGATAGTGAAGAGACGGTATTAAACTATGATGAACAAGACTAGTGGCCAAGACGGTGAATAATGTGGCCTAGGGTTAATGCTGTATATAAAGACGGGAATAATGGTTATTTTTAATGTCAAACCAAATCCTAAAAGATGATGACAGGGAACTTAACCCAGCTGTTATAACCTTTAACGATGGTTTAAGCTATAAATCTTTAAGGACGTTGGTTTAAACAATAGCATTCGAAGGACGATAATTAAAGCTAAAAATCCTCAAGAGGTTAGTTATTGCATCATCCTGAATGGTGGAAACTATTGTGTATTTTGTAAGTAAACATTATGTGTGATGGTCGACCTACGTGCCCCGCCAGCAGGGAAGGCAGCAGTAATGTACGACACAGTGGTAGGTAAGAAACATTGTCTTGGGTCGTAAGGTAAGGGCGACGACACCTGCCACAAGTCACACGCCCATCCGAGGACAGGATGAAATGTGTGTGTGTCCGGAGAATGGTGGGTGGGGCGCACAGACACGTGTAAGGAGCTTGTAAATGGATCTTTGGCTACGTGTGTGGTGGCCGCAGTGGACACGGGGAAGGGGAGGGAGTGTGGAGACCAGCCGACCTTCACTAATTACGTTAAGAATATATGTGAGAATCTATCGACGAAGTAATAGTCTGTCGGTGGAGTGAGTAAGTAAGTAAATGTGTGTGTGATCGGCTGGTGTCGTCGGTGCACCCAAGGCACAGTCAGGGGTCTACCATAAAACACACTGCCAGTACTGGTAATGAGCAGCGTTTGGCCTTCTCCTCACAGTCATAAAACTCCTTCGCCAGACGTACGGTCGCCTTTGACACACAAAAATGCAATCATTCATTAAAACGTAATTGGCTATAAACTTTGGAGTGTAAAATACCCATTTATTGTGAACTTAACAAATTGGTAAATCAGGTGTGTTTATGTAAGCTTGGGTCAGTAGTGTTAAATTTACTGCTGACTAATTATATTATTTTTAAACCAGTATTTATATATGTTATTATTACAGTTAAAGTTAAGTCGTTATCATATTTAAAGGTCATCATCATTATCACCATTCATCATCATCATCATGTAAAGTATTAATAAAAATGAAAAAATACGTAACGTATACCAGAACTAAAACGTTTGCCGGATATATGAACTAAACCGTCTGCCGGATATATGAACTAAAACATTTGCCGGATATATGAACTAAACCGTCTGCCGGATATATGAACTAAAACATTTGCCGGATATATGAACTAAAACATTTGCCGGATATATGAACTAAAACATTTGCCTAATATATGAACTGAAACATTTGCCGGATATATGAACTAAAACATTTGCCGAATATATGAACTGAAACATTTGCCGGATATATGAACTAAAACATTTGCCGGATATATGAACTAAAACATTTGCCGGATATATGAACTAAAACATTTGCCGGATATATGAACTAAAACATTTGCCAGATATATGAACTAAAACATTTGCCGGATATATGAACTAAACCGTCTACCGGATATATGAACTAAAACATTTGCCGGATATATGAACTAAAACATTTGCCGGATATATGAACTAAAACGTTTGCCGGATATATAAACTAAACCGTCTGCCGGATATATGAACTAAAACATTTGCCGGATATATGAACTAAAACATTTGCCGGATATATGAACTAAAACATTTGCCAGATATATGAACTAAAACATTTGCCGGATATATGAACCCAAACATTTGCCAGACATATGAACTAAAACATTTGCCGGATATATGAACTAAACCGTCTGCCGGATATATGAATTAAAACATTTGCCGGATATATGAACTAAAACATTTGCCGGATATATGAACTAAAATATTTGCCGGATATATGAACGAAAACATTTGCCGGATATATGAACTAAAACATTTGCCGGATATATGAACTAAACCATTTGCCGGAGATATGAACTAAAACATTTGCCGGATATATGAACTAAAACATTTGCCGGATATATGAACTAAAACATTTGCCGGATATATGAACTAAACCGTTTGCCGGAGATATCATATAAAAAACCCTAACTACAGAACCAGTTAAGTGACGTGCCGTGTTATGGACTCTTCTGGAACTGTGATTACAATAATTATTCTCACACGACGCAGTGACGTCACGCGGACAATGGCGGAGAACAGCTGACGTCGACTGTTATTACTGTATAACTGAATACGTGTAATACCATTGAGAAGAGAGAAATCATTAACAACAGGTACCAAACAAAACTCACTAGACCATTACATGTTCCCGCCGCCTATACGGTAGAGCAACATAGGTAATTATAATTACCCGGACTTATAAGGCAATTCATTTGATTTATTTCCCAGTTTGACCAGTGGCTGTCCAGTAGTCTCTTAAGGTATAAACATGCTCAGGATTCAAAGTGTACTTGTATCTGTCCTGTTAAGTGCACTTGTATCTGTCCTGTTAAGTGTACTTGTATCTGTCCTGTTAAGTGCACTTGTATCTGTCCTGTTAAGCGTACTTGTATCTGTCCTCTTAAGTGTACTCGTATCTGTCCTGTTAAGTGTACTTGGATCTGTCCTGTTAAGTGTACTTGTATCTGTCCTCTTAAGTGTACTCGTATCTGTCCTGTTAAGTGTACTTGTATCTGTCCTGTTAAGTGTAATTGTATCTGTCCTGTTAAGTGTACTCGTATCTGTCCTGTTAAGTGTACTTGTATCTGTCCTCTTAAGTGTACTCGTATCTGTCCTCTTAAGTGTACTCGTATCTGTCCTCTTAAGTGTACTTGTATCTGTCCTGTTAAGTGTACTTGTATCTGTCCTCTTAAGTGTACTCGTATCTGTCCTGTTAAGTGTACTTGTATCTGTCCTGTTAAGTGTACTTGTATCTGTCCTGTTAAGTGTACTTGTATCTGTCCTCTTAAGTGTACTCGTATCTGTCCTGTTAAGTGTACTTGTATCTGTCCTCTTAAGTGTACTCGTATCTGTCCTGTTAAATGTACCTATATCTACCCTGTTAAGTGTACTTGTATCTGTCCTGTTAAGTGTACTTGCATCTGTCCTGTTAAGTGTACTTGTATCTGTCTTGTTAAGTGTACCTGTATCTGTCATCTTAAGTGGACTTGTATCTGTCCTGTTAAGTGCACTTGTATCTGTAGTGTTAAGTGTACCTATATCTGTCCTGTTAAGTGTACTTGTATCTGTCCTGTTAAGTGTACTTGTATCTGCCCTGTTAAGTGTACTTGTATCTGTCCTGTTAAGTGTACTTGTATCTGTCCTGTTAAGTGTACCTGTATCTACCCTGTTAAGTGTACTTGTATCTGCCCTGTTAAGTGTACCTGTATCTGTCCTGTTAAGTGTACCTATATCTGTCCTGTAAGTGTACTCGTATCTGCCGTGTTAAGTGTACTTGTATCTGTCCTGTAAGTGTACTTGTATCTGTCCTGTTAAGTGTACCTGTATCTTTCTTGTTAAGTGTACCTGTATCTGTCCTGTTACGTGTACTTGTATCTGTCCTGTTAAGTGTACTTGTATCTGTCCTGTTAAGTGTACTTGTATCTGTCCTGTTAAGTGTACCTGTATCTACCCTGTTAAGTGTACTTGTATCTGTCCTGTTAAGTGTACCTGTATCTGTCCTGTTAAGTGTACCTGTATCTGTCCTGTTGAGTGTACTTGTACCTGTCCTATTAAGTGTAACCTGTATCTGTCCTGTTAAGTGTACCTGTATCTGTCCTATAAGTGTACTTGTATCTGTCCTGTTAAGTGTACTTGTATCTGTCCTGTTAAGTGTAACTGTATCTGTCCTGTTAAGTGTACCTGTATCTGTCCTGTTAAGTGTACTTGTAATTGTCCTGTTAAGTGTACCTGTGTCTGTCCTGTTAAGTGTACCTGTATCTGTCCTGTTAAGTGTACTTGTATCTGTCCTGTTAAGTGTACCTGTATCTGTCCTGTTAAGTGTACCTGTATCTGTCCTGTTAAGTGTACTTGTATCTGTCCTGTTAAGTGTACTTGCATCTGTTCTGTTAAGTGTACTTGTATCTGTCTTGTTAAGTGTACTAGCATCTGTCCACTTAAGTGTACTTGTATCTGTCTTGTTAAGTGTACCTGTATCTGCCATATTAAGTGTACTTGTATCTGTCTTGTTAAGTGTACCTGTATCTGTCCTGTTAAGTGTATTTGTATCTGTCTTGTTAAGTGTACCTGTATCTGCCATGTTAAGTGTACTTGTATCTGTCTTGTTAAGAGATGTACTTGTATCTGTCCTGTTAAGTGTAAGCTGTATCTGTCACCAGTAAGTGTACTTGTATCTGTCTTGTTAAGTGTACTTGTATCTGTCCTGTTAAGTGTACTTGTATCTGTCTTGTTAAGTGTACTTGTATCTGTCCTGTTAAGTGTACTTGTATCTGTCTTGTTAAGTGTACCTGTATCTGTCCTGTTAAGTGTACTTGTATCTGTCTTGTTAAGTGTACCTGTGTCTGTCCTGTTAAGTGTACTTGTATCTGTCCTGTTAAGTGTACTTGTATCTGTCCTGTTAAGTGTACTTGTATCTGTCCTGTTAAGTGTACCTGTATCTACCCTGTTAAGTGTACTTGTATCTGTCCTGTTAAGTGTACCTGTATCTGCCCTGTTAAGTGTACCTGTATCTGTCCTGTTAAGTGTACCTGTATCTGTCCTGTTAAGTGTACTTGTATCTGTCCTGTTAAGTGTAACCTGTATCTGTCCTATTAAGTGTACTTGTATCTGTCCTGTTAAGTGTACCTGTATCTGTCCTGTTAAGTGTACCTGTATCTACCCTGTTAAGTGTACTTGTATCTGTCCTGTTAAGTG
>NW_024727024.1:0-19668 GCF_018991925.1 Homarus americanus
TGTACCTGGCAGTGTCTGAGGTGTACCTGGCAGGGTCGGAGGGTGTACCTGGCAGTGTCTGAGGTGTACCTGGCAGTGTCAGACGTGCACCTGGGAGTGTCTGAGGTGCACCTGGCGAGTGCCTGAGGTGTACCTAGGAGTGTCAGTGGTGTACCTGAGAGTGTCGGAGGTGTACCTGGGAGTATCGGAGGTGTAGTTAGGAGTGTCTGAGGTGTACCTGGCAGTGTCATCGGTGTTCCTGGGAGTGTCAGTGGTGTACCTGGGGGTGTCAGATGTATACCTGGGAGTATCAGATTTGTTCCTGGGAGTGTCTGAGGTGTACCTGGGAGTATCAGAAGTGTCCCTGAGATTGCCGGAGCTGTACACGGGAGTGTCGGAGGTGTACCTGGGAGTGTCAGAGGTGTACCAGGGAGTGTCGGAGGTGTACCTGGGAGTGTCGGAGGTGTTCCTGGGAGTGTCGGAGGTGTACCTGGGAGTGTCAGAGGTGTACCTGGGAGTGTCAGAGGTGTACCTGGGAGTGTCAGGGTTGAACCTGGGAGTGTCGGAGGTGTACCTGGGAGTGTCGGAGGTGTACCTGGGCGTGTCAGATGTACCAGGGAGTGTCAGTGGAGTACCTGGGAGTGTCATTGGTGTACCTGGGAGCGTTAGTGGTGTACCTGGGAGTGTCAAAGGTGTACCTGGGAGTGTCAGAGGTGTACTTGGGAGTGTCTGCGGTGTACCAGGGAGGGTCAGATGTGTGCCTGGGAGTGTCAGGGGTGCACCTGGGAGTGTCTGAGGTGTACCTGGGAGTGTCTGATGTGTACTTGGGAGTGTCTGAGGTGTACCTGGGAGTGTCTGAGGTGTACCTGGGAGTGTCAGAGGAGTACCAAAGAGTGTCAGAGGTGTACCTGAGAGTGTCTGAGGTGTACCTGGCAGTGTCTGTGGTGTACCTGGGAGTGTCAGGGGTGTACTTGGGAGGGTCAGGGGTGTATCTGGGAGGGTCAGAGGTGTACCTGGGAGTGTCAGAGGTGTACCTGGGAGTGTCAGAGGTGTACCTGGTAGTGTCAGTGGTGTACCTGGGAGTGCTGGGAGGTACCTGGGAGTGTCTACGTACCTGGGTGTGTCAGAGGTGTACCTAGGAGTGTCGGAGGTGTACCTGGGAGTGTCGGAGGTGTATCTGGGAGTGTCAGAGGTGTACCTGGGAGTGTCAGGGGTGTACGTGGGAGTGACGGAGGTGAACTTGGGAGTGTTTGATGTGTACCTGGGAGTGTCTGAGGTGTACGTGGGAGTGTTAGAGATGTACCAAGGAGTGTCAGTGGAGTTCCAGGGAGAGTCAGTGGTGTACCTGGGAGTGTCAGAGGAGCACCTGGGAGTGTCAGAGGTGTACCTGGGAGTGTCAGAGGTGTATCTGGGAGTGTCTGAGGTGTACCAGGGAGTGTCAGTGGAGTACCTGGGACTGTCAAAGGTGTACCTGGGAGTGTCAGAGGTGTACCTGGGAGTGTCAGAGGTGTACCTGGGAGTGCCAGGGGTGCATTCTTGGGAGTGCTAGGGGTGTACCTGGGAGGTTCTGAGGTACCTGGAGGTGAGAGGTACCTGGGAGGTCAGCAGGCACTGGTGGGAGTGTCAGAGGTGTACCTGGGAGTGTGAGGGGTGTACCTGGGAGTGTCGGAGGTGTACCTGGGAGTGTATGAGGAGTACCTGGCACGGTCAGAGGTGTACCTGGCAGTGTCAGAGGTGTACTTGGGAGAGTCAAAGGTGTATCTGGGAGTGTCTGAGGTGTACCTGGGAGTGTCAAAGCTGTACCTGGGAGTGTCATTGGTGTACCTGGGAGTGTCAGAGGTGTAACTAGGAGTGTCAGAGGTGTACCTGGAAGTGTCAGGGGTGCACCTGGGAGTGTCTGAGGTGTACCTGGGAGTGTCTGGGGTGTACCTGGGAGTGTCTGAGGTGTACCTGGGAGTGTCAGAGGAGTACCACGGAGTGTCAGTGGAGTACCACGGAGTGTCAGAGGAGTGTCATAGGTGTACCTGGGAGTGTCAGAGGTGTACCTGGGAGTGTCTGAGGTGTACCTGGGAGTGTCAAAGGTGTACCTGGGAGTGTCTGAGGTGTACCTGGGAGTGTCAGAGGAGTACCAGGGAGTGTCAGGGGTGTACCTGGGAGTGTTTGAGGTGTACCTGGGAGTGTCAGAGGTGTACCTGGGAGTGTCAGAGGTGAACCTCGGAGTGTCAGAGGTGTACCTAGGAGTGTCTGAGGTGTACTTGAGAGTGTCTGAGGTGTACCTGGCAGTGTCTGAGGAGTACCTGGCAGTGTCTGAGGTGTACCTGGCAGTGTCAGAGGTACACCTGGGAGTGTCTGTGGTGTACCTGGGAGTGTCAGAAGTTGACCTGGGAGTGTCAGAGGTGTACCTGGGAGTGTCACTGGTGTACCTGGGAGTGTCTGAGGTGTACATGGGAGTGTCTGAGGTTTACCTGGGAGTGTCGGAGGTGTACCTGGGAGTGTCAGAAGTGTTCCTGCGAGTGCCGGAGGTGTACCCGGGAGGTCAGAGGTGGGCGTCTGGGGAGCACAGAGGTGCACCTGGGAGTCAGGGGTGCACCTGAGTGTCATGTGGTGTAAACCTGGGAGTGTCAGAGGTGTACCTGGGAGTTCAGGGGTGTAGCTGGGAGGTCTGAGGTGCACCTGGGAGGTCAGAGGTGTGCCTGGGAGTGTCAGAGGCACCTGGGAGGTCAGGGGTGCACCTGGGAGTGTCTGGAGATGTACCTGGGAGCAGAGGTGTACCTGGGAGTGTCTCAGGTGTACCTGGGAGGTCAGAGAGCACCACGGAGTGTCAGAGGCTAAGTGGAGTGTCAGAGGAGCACCTGGAGGTCAGGAGGTGTACCTGGGAGGTCAGAGGTGTACCGGGAGGTCTGAGGCACCTGGGAGCAGGAGTACCTGGGAATGCCAGAGGTACCTGGGAGTGTCAGAGGAGTACCAGGAGGTCAGAGGTGCCTGGGAGGCTGAGGTGCACCTGGGAGGTCAGAGGTGTACCTGGAGGTCAGAGGTGTACCTGGGAGTGTCAGAGGTGTAACTGGGAGTGTCTGAGGTGTACCTGGAGTGTCAGAGGAGTACCACGGAGTGTCAGAGGTGTACTTGGAGTGTCGACAGGTCAGGTGCACCTGGGAGTGTCAGTACCTGGGAGGCTGGAGTTGACCTGGGAGGCCCAGGCATGGAGTGTCTGAGGTACCTGGGAGGTCAGAGGCACCTGAGTGCTCACAGGAGTACACTGAGCAGAGGAGTGCCATAGGTGCACCTGGAGTGTCAGGGGTGCACGGGAGTGTCAGGGTGCACGGGAGTGTCGGAGGGTGTACCTGGGAGTGTCAGAGGTGTCCTGGGAGGCATGCAGAGGTGTGCCTGGGATGTCAGGAGGTGCACCTGGGAGGCCAGGTACCTGGGAGTGTCATTGGTGTACCTGGGAGTCTCTGAGGTACCTGGGAGTGTTCCAGGTGTACTTTGGGAGGTCAGAGGATACCAGGGAGTGTCTGAGGCACCATGGAGTGCCGAGGAGCACCTGGGAGTGTCAGGAGGTGTACCTGGGAGGTGTAGAGGTGTACCAGGAGTGTCTGGTGCACCAGGAGGTCAGAGGTGTGCTTGGGAGGCCAGAGGTGCACCTGGGAGGCCAGGTACCTGGGAGTGTCTAGAGGTGTACCTGGGATGTCTGAGGTGTACCTGGGAGTGTCAGAGGTGTACCTGGGAGTGTCAGATGCACCTGGGGAGAGTCAGGGTGTACCTGGGAGTGTCGAGGTGCACCTGAGGTTGAGGTGCACCTGGGAGCAGGTACCCAGGAGCAACAGCACCGGAGTGTCAGAGGTGTACCCAGAGCGTCAGGGGTGTACCTGGAGTGTCAGGAGGTGCACCTGGGAGTGCCTGAGGTGTACCTGGGAGTGCTGAGGGCAACCGGGAGGGTCAGGAGGTGCCTGGGAGGCCAGAGGTGTACCTGGGAGGTCTAGGTACCTGGGAGTGTCTGAGGCACCTGGGAGTGCCTGAGGTGTACCTGGAGGTGTCAGAGGAGTACCGAGGTGGGAGGGTACCAGGAGGTCAGAGGAGTGCCACAGGTGTACCTGGGAGGCCGAGGGAAAACTGGGAGTGTCGGAGGTGTACCTGGGAGTGTCAGAGGTGTACCTGGGAGTGTCAAAGGTGTACCTGGGAGGTTCCGAGGTGTACCTGGGAGGTCAGAGGAGTACCAGGGAGTGCCAGGGGTGTACCTGGGAGGACTGAGGTACCTGGGAGTGTCAGGAGGCACTGGGAGTGTCAGAAGGTACCTGGGAGGTCGATATACCTAGGGAGTGTCTGAGGCAAACGGAGAGGGTGGGAGGTGTACCTGGCAGTGTCTGAGGAGTACCTGGCAGTGCCTGAGAGGTGTACCTGGCAGTGTCAGAGGTGCACCTGGGAGTGTCTGTGGTGTACCTGGGAGGTGTGAAGTTGGACCTGGGAGTGTCAGAGGTGTACCTGGGAGCTGCAGTGTACCTGGGAGGTCTGAGGTGCACAGGGAGTGCCTGAGGTTTACCTGGGAGTGTCGGAGGTGTACCTGGGAGGCCGAGGGTACCTGGGAGGTCAGAGGTGTACCTGGGAGGTCGGTGGTACCTGGGAGGTCGGAGGTGTACCTGGGAGGCTCAGAGGTGTACCTGGGAGTGTCAGGGGGTGACCTGGGAGTGCCAGGGGTGTACCTGGAGTGTCTGAGGTGTACCTGGGAAGGGAGAGGTGTACCTGGGAGTGTCATGGTGTACCTGGGAGTGTCAGAGGTGTACCTGGGAGTGTCTGAGGTGTACGTGGGAGTGTCAGAGGTACTGGGAGTATCGAGGTACCTGGAGTGTGATGAGGAGGCCAGAGGAGAACCAGGAGGTCAGAGGTACCAGGGAGTCAGAAGTGTACCAGGAGTGCTCAGAGAGTACCTGGGAGTGTCAAAGGTACCTGGGAGTGTCAGAGGTGCACCTGGAGTGTCAGGAGGTGTACCTGGGAGGAGAAGTGTACTCTGGGAGTGCCTGAGGTACCTAGAGTGTCTGAGGTGTACCTGGGAGGCTCAGAGGAGCACCTGGGGAGTGTCAGGGGTGCACCACAGGGAGTGTCAGTGGAGTACCTGGGAGTGTCAGAGGTGCACCAGGGAGTGTCAGAGGAGTACCTGGTGAGTGTCAGGAGGTCTACCTGGGAGCACAGAGGTGTACCTGGGAGTGTCAGGTGAGCACCTGGAAATGTCAGGGGTGTACCTGGGAGGCCAGAGGTGAACCAGGGAGTGCCTGAGGTGTACCTGGGAGCACGGAGGTATCTGGGAGTGAAAGGGGTAAAAAATGGGGAGGCCAGGTGTAACTGGGAGTGTCGGAGGTGTAACTGGGAGGCCTGAGTGGGAGGTCAGAGGTGCACCTGGGAGCATCAGAGGTACCTGGGAGGTCAGAGGTGCACCTGGGAGTGTCAGGGGTGTAACTGGAAGTGACGGAGGAGTAACTGGGAGTGTTGAAGGTGCCTGGGAGTGCCGAGGTGTACCTGGGAGTGTCGGAGGTGTTCCTGGAGAGTGTCAGGCGTGTCCATGGGAGGCTCAGAGGTGTACCTGGGAGGTCAGAGAGGTGTACCTGGGAGGTGAGAGGTTACCTGGGAGTATCGGAGGAGCCCTGGGAGGCTGGGTGCACCTGGGAGCACAGAGTACCTGAGAGCCTAGGTGTACCTGGGAGTAAGTGGAGGTGTACCTGGGAGTGTCGGAGGAGTACCTGGGAGGCTAAGTGGTGACTCAGGAATGTCTCAGTTTACCTGGGAGTGTCTCAGGTACCTGGGAGCATCAGAGGTGTGCCTGGGAGTGTCTGAGGTGTACCTGGGAGTGTCTGAGGTACCTGAGTGTCTGAGGTGTACCTGGGAGTGTCTGAGGTAAAATCGGAGTCAACAGCAGCACCTGGGAGTGTGAGAGGTGTACCTAGAGTGGAGAGGCACCTGGGAGTGTCTGAGGCCTGGGAGGTACCTGGGAGGTCGGGGGTATACCCAAGGCCTGAGTAACCTGGAAGGCCAGAGAGAACCAGGGAGGTAAGAGGTGTACCTGGGAGAGCCAGAGGTGTACCAGGAGATCAGAGGATTATTTGGGAGGGTCAGAGGTGTACCAGGGAGGTCAGAGGAGTACCTGGGAGTGTCAGAGGGGTACCGGGAGGCCTGAGGTACCTGAGTGTACCTGGCAGGTGTCAGGTGTGTACCAGGAGTGTCAGGAGGCCTGGAGCACAGAGATACCTGTGAGTGTCAGAGATGACCTGGGAGGTCAGAGGCACCTGGAGGTTCATGCACCTGGACTGAGGCCCTGGGATTGTCAGAGGATAACCAGATGTAAGAGGTGTACTTGGGAGGCCAAGGGCAAAAACAGGGAGGTCAAAACTGGGAGGTCAGAGGTACCTGGGAGTGCAGGGGCTACCTGGGAGTGCAGAGAGGTACCTGGGAGATCAGGAGCACCTGGGAGGCCAAAGGTGTACCTGGGAGTGTCTGGGTGTACCAGGAGTGTCTGAGGAGTACCTGGGAGTGTAAGAGGTGTACCTGGGAGTGTTGGGGTGTACCTAGGAGTGTCTCAGGTTTACCTGGGAGCAGCCGTGTACCTGGGATTATCAGAGGTGTAACGGGAGTGCCTGAGGTGTACCTGGGAGTGTCTTGAGGTTTACCTGGGAGCCTGAGGTGCACCTGGGAGTGCCCGAGGTGTAACTCCGAGAGAGTCACAGGAGTACCTGGGAGTGTGAGAGGTGTACCTGGGAGTGTGAGAGGTACCTGGGAGGTCTGAGGTGTACCTGGGGAGGCCAGAGGAGAACCAGGAGTGTAAGAGGTGTACCTGGCGTCAGAGATGTAACAGGAATATCAGAGGATAACTGGAGGTCAGAGGTGTACCAGGGAGTGTCAGAGGGCGCACCTGGGAGTGCAGGAGGGTACCTGGGAGTGCCTGAGGTGTACCTGGGAGTGAAGTGAGGTGTACCTGGCAGTGTCAGAAATGTACTCAGTGAGTCAGGAGTACCTGGGAGTGACAGAAGGTATACCAGGGAGCAGAGATGCACCTGGGAGAGTCAGAGGTAACCGGGAGTGTTCAAGGTGTACCTGGGAGGTCATGAGGTGTAGCCTGGGAGTGTCAGAGGAGAACCAGGAGTGTAAGAGGTGTACTTGGGAGGGCGTGGTCTACCAGGGAGAGTCAAAGGTACCTGAGAGCAAGAGGAGGCCCTGGGAGTGCCAGGTGTACCTGGGAGCAGCCAGAGGTGTACCTGGGAGGATCAGTGATACCTGGGAGGTCAAGCAGGTACCTGGGAGTCTCGGGTGTACCAGGAGTCTGAGGAGCACCTGGGGAGTGTAAGAGTACCTGGGGTGTCAAGGGTGTACCTAGGGAGTGTCTGCTTACCAGGGAGTGTCTCTCAGGTGTACCTGGGAGTATCAGAGGTGCACCTGGAGTGTCAGAGGTACCTGGGAGTGTCTAGAGGTATAACTGGGAGCACCTCGAGGTGTACCTGGGAGTGTCTGAGGTGTAACTGGGAAAGAGCCACAGGAGTACCGGGAGGTGAGAGGTGTACCTGAGAGTGTGGAGAGGTACCTGGGAGTGTCTTCGAGGTGTACCTGGGAGTATCAGGAGAGGCCTGGGAGGTCAGCTACCTGGGAGTGTCGGAGGTGCACCTGAGAGGCCAGAGGTGTACCTGGGAGGTTGAGAGGTACCTGGGAGTGTCGGAAGTAAGTCCTGGGAGAGTCAGGGAGCACCAGGGAGAGTGTCAGGAACCTGGGCTTAGGAGGTGTAACTGGGAGTGTCAGAGGAGTGGACCTGGGAGGTCAGAGAGCACCTGGCAGTGTCAAGGGTGTACTTGGGAGGTCAGAGGTTATCTGGGAGTGCCAGAGGTGCCTGGGAGACGTGTACCTGGGAGTGCCAGAGGAGTACCTGGGAGGTCAGAGGAGCACCTGGCAGGGTCAAGGGTGTACCGGGAGGTCAGAGGTGCACCTGGGAGGCGAGGTGTGCTGCCTGGGAGTGTCACATGGGGTACCTGGGAGGTGAGGCACACTGGGAGGCTGGGGAGAACCAGGAAGTGGCAGAGGTGTACCTGGGAGTGCCAGGAGGTGTACCAGGGAGTGCAGAGAGTACCTAGGAGCAAGCCAGAGGTGTACCTGGGAATGTCAGAGGTGTACCAGTGAGGTCGGAGGTTTACCTGCGAATGTCGGAGATGTACCTGGGAAAGGAGGCACGGGAGCCAGAGGTACCTGAGAGCGTCAGATGTGTACCTGGGAGGCCAGGAGGTGTACCAGAGAATGTCAGAGGTTACCTGGGAGGTCAGAGGTGAACCAGGAGGTCAGGAGGAGACCTGGGAGGCCAGGAGATGTACCTGGGAGTACGGGAGGTGTACCTGGGAGGTCAGAGGTTTACCTGGGAGTATCAGAGGTGTACTGGGAGGGTTGGGGTGTACCTGAAATTAAAAATGGAAGTGAGGAGGTTTAACTGGGAGCAAGCTGGGAGGTAATGGGAATGTCAGAGTAAAATGGGAGTGTCAGAGAGACCTGGGAGTAGAGAGCACCTGGGAGGTCAGGTGTACCTGGGAGGCCAGAGGTGTACCTGGGAGTGTAAGAAGGTACTCAGGAGACGGGAGGTGTACCTGGGAGGCGGGAGGTGTACCTGGGTGTGTCTGAGGAGTACCTGGGAGTGGCATTGTACCTGGGAGGTCAGTGGTACCAGGGAGTGTCAGAGGCATACCTGGGAGAGTCAGAGGTGTACCTGGGAGGTCAGGAGGTGCACCTGGGAGGTCAGAGGTGAACCAGGAGTGTCAGAGAGCACCTGGGAGTGTCAGAGGTGTACCTGGGAGCATCAGAGGTGTACCTGGGAGTGTCAGGGGTGTACCTGGGAGTGTTGGGGTGTACTGGAAGTGACGGAGGTGTAACTGGGAGCTGGGAGGCTGGGGAGGTACCTGGGAGGTCGGAGGTAACCTGAGAGTGTCAGGCGTGTACCTGGGAGGTCAGATGTACCTGGGAGTCAGAACGGGAGGCCAGGAGAGTCCCTGGAGGTCAGGGGTGTACCAGAGAGTGCTGGAGGAGTACCTGGGAGTGTCAGGTGTACTCTGAGAGCCGGAGGTGTACTCTGGGAGTGCCGCAGGCACCTAGGAGTGTCAGAGCATTCCTGGGAGTGCGGGGTGGAGCACCTGGGAGTGTCAGAAGTGTACATGGCGTTGAAGCGAGTACCAGAGAGGCCAGAGGAGCACCTGGGAGTGTCAGGGTGTACCAGGAGGTCAGTACTGGGAGGACAGAGGCATACCCAGAGTGTCAGAGATGTACCTGGGAGGTCAGGAGGTGTACCTGGGAGTGTCTGATGTACCTGGGAGTGTCTGAGGTGTAGCCTGGGAGTGCAGGGGAGAACCAGGGAGTGTAAGAGGTGTACTTGGGAGTGTCAGTGGTGTACCAGGAGTGCTCAGGGTGTACCTGGGAGGTTCTGCCCTGGGAGGCCTCAGGTGGCCTGGGAGTATCAGAGGGGTGTAACGGGAGTGTCTGGAGGTACCTGGGAGTGTCTGAGGTGTACCTGGGAGTCTGAGGCCTGTAACCAAGAGTGTCAGGAGGTAAGAGGTGTACCTGGGAGTGTGGGAGAGGTACCAGGGAGGTTAGGAGGTGTACTTAGATCAGAGGTGTTTTGGGAGAGCCAGGGTACCTGGGAGTGTTGAGGTGTACCTGAAGTGACTGAGGTGTAACTGGGAGGTCAGGAGGTGTACCTGGGAGTGTCAGAGTGCACCTGGGAGTGTCAGAGGTGTAACTGGAGGCCAGAGGAGTACCTGGGAGGCCGGAGGTGTACCTGGGAGGTGAGGAGGTGTACCTGGGAGTGTCAGAGGTGTACCTGGGAGTGTCTGATGTACCTGGGAGTGTCAGAGGTGTACCTGGGAGTGTCAGGGGAGAACTGGAAGGGGCAGAGGTACCTGGGAGAGCCAGAGGTGTACCTGGGAGGTCAGAGAGCACCTAGGAGGCCAGAGGTGTACCTGGGAATGTCAGAAGTGTACCTGGAAATGGAGGCATACTGGGAGGTGGGGAGGTACCTGAGAGGTCAGATGTGTACCTGGGAGTGTTGGGGAGGTGTACCAGAGAGTGCAGGGAGAATGGGAGGCTAAAGAGGTGAACCAGGAGGTCAGAGGAGTACCTGGAGTAAGCCAGAGATGCACCTGGGAGCACTGAGGTACCTGGGAGTGTCAGAGGTGTACCTGGGAGTGTCAGGAGGTAACCTGGGAGTGTCAGGGTGGCACCTGGGAAGCCAGGGGTGTACCTGGGAGTGTCAGATGTGTACCTGGGAGTATCGGAGGTGTACCTGGGAGGTCGGAGGTACCTGGAGACTGGAGGAGCACCTGGGAGGGTCAGGCCTGGGAGTGTTGGGTGGTGTACCAGGAGTGTCAGAGGCATACCTGGGAGGCCAGAGGTGACCTGGGAGTGTCAGAGGTGTACCGGAGTAATAGAGGTGAACCAGGGACTGTCAGAGAGTACCTGGGAGGCCAGGAGGTGTACCTGGGAGTATCAGAGGTGCACCTGGGAGTGTCAGAGGTGCGGAGGCAGGGGTAAACCTAGGAGTGCCTGAGGAGGACCGGGAGTGTCAAGGTGTACCTGGGAGTGCCGGAGGTACCTGGGAGGTCGGAGGTGTACCTGGGAGGCTAGAGGTGGGACCTGGGAGTGTCTGAGGTGTACCTGGGAGACTGAGAGGAGTACCTGGGAGGTCAGAGGAGTCCCTGGAGTGTCAGGGGTGTACCAGAGAGTGTCAGAGGAGTACCTGGGAGTGTCAGGGTGCACCTGGGTGCTGGAGGTGTACCTGAGAGCTCGGAGGTACCTGGGAGGTCGCAGGCGTACCTAGGAGGCCAGAGCAGTTCCTGGGAGTGTCAGTGGAGTACCTGGAGGTCAGAAGGCACTGGGAGTGTCAGGGGTGGGCACCAGAGAGTGTCAGAGGAGTACCTGGGAGGTCAGGTGTACCTGGGAGGCCAAGGGTACCTGGGAGGTCTTGAGGTGTAGCCTGGGAGGTCAGAGAGAACCAGGAGTGAGAGAGGTGCACTTGGAAGGTCATGGTGGTGTACCAGAGTGCCAAAGGTGCACCTGGGAGGTCAGAGGTGTACCTGGGAGGTCAGGAGGTGACCTGGGAGCCAGAGGTGTACCTGGGAGCATCAGGGAGTCACCTGGGAGCGTCAGTTGCACCTTGAATGTCAGGGTGTACCAGGGAGGTCTGAGGAGCACCTGGGAGTGTCAGAGGTGCACCTGGGAGTGTCAGGGGTGTACCTAGGAGTGTCTCAGGTTTACCTAGGAGGTCTCAGGTGTACCTGGGAGCAAGAGGTACCTGGGAGTGTCTGAGGTGTGCACCTGGCAGTGTCTGAGGTGTACCTGGGGAGGTCTGAGGTGCACCTGGGAGTGTCTGAAGGGGACTGGGAGAGTCACAGGAGTGCCTGGGAGTGTGAGAGGTGCACCTGGGAGTTGAGAGGTGTACCTGGGAGTGCCTGAGGTGTACCTGGGAGATCAGAGGTGTACCTGGGAGGCCAGGGTGTACCTGGGAGGTCCGAGGGTACCTGGAAGTGGCCAGAGGTGTACCTGGGAGTGTCAGAGGCATCTGGAGTGTCGGAGGTGTTCCTGGAGAGTCAGGGTGACTGGGAGGCAGGGGTGTAACTGGAAGTGACGGGAGGGTAACTGGGAGTGGCCAGGAGGTGTACCTGGGAATGTCAGACGGTACCTGGGAGGCCAGAGGAGCACCTGGGAGGTCAGAGGTGTAACTGGGAGAGCACAAGAGTGCCTAGGGAGGAAGAGGTGTACCTGGGAGGTCAGAGGAGCAACCTGGGAGTAAACTGAGGTGAACTGGGAGAGCCAAGCAAGAGTGCCTAGGAGTGTAAGAGGTGTACCTGGGAGGTGAGAGGTGACCTGGAGGGCGAGGTGGAGCATCAGAGGTGTACCTGGGAGGTCAGGGGTGTACCTGGGAGTGTCGGAGGTGTTCTGGGAGAGCCGCGTGTCCTGGGAGGTCAGGGGTGTAACTGGAAGTGACGGAGGTGTAACTGGGAGGCTCAGAGGTGTACCTGGGAATGTCAGACGTGTACCTGGGAGTGTCAGAGGAGTACCTGGGAGCAGGTCAGAGGAGCACCTGGCAGTGTCAAGGGTGTACCTGGGAGGTGAGGAGAGGTGCACCTGGGAGTGCTCAGAGGTGTGCCTTGGAGTGTCTGATGTGCACCTGGGAGGTCTGAGGTACCTGGGAGGCCAGGGGAGAACCAGGAAGTGTAAGAGCTGTACCTGGGAGTGTCAGAGGTGTAACCAGGGAGGCCGGAGGAGCACCTAGGAGGCCAGAGGTGACCTGGGAATGTCAGAGGTGTACCTGGAAGTGTCGGAGGCATACCTGGGAGGCTCGGGGAGGTAACCTGAGAGTGCTCGGATGTGTACCTGGGAGGTCAGAGGTGACCAGAGAGGTCAGAGGTGTACCTGGAGGTCATGAGGTGAAACCAGGGAGTGCTCAGAGGAGTACCTGGGAGTGCCAGAGATGCACCTGGGAGCATCGGAGGTGTACCTGGGAGGCCAGGAGGTGTAGCTGGGAGTATCAGAGGTGTACCTGGGAGTAAGCCAGGTGTACCTGAAGGTCAGGGGTAACTGGAAGTGACGGAGGTGTAACTGGGAGGTCAGAGGAACCTGGGAAGGTCAGAGGTGTTACTGGGAGGTCACAGGAGCACCTGGGAGGTTGAGGAGCACCCTGGGAGTGTCAGGGGTGTACCTGGAGGCACAGAAGTGTACCTGGGAGGTAAGAAGTGTACCTGGGAGACCGGAGGTACCTGGGAGGCGGAGGTGCACCTGCGTGTGTCTGAGGAGTACCTGGGAGTGTAAGGTTGTACCTGGGAGCTGTGGTGTACCAGGAGGCGTCAGAGGCATACTTGGGAGGTCAGAGGTGTACCTGGGAGGCCAGAGGTGAACCTGGGAGTGACAGAGTGAACCAGGGACTGTCAGAGGAGCACCTGGGAGGTCAGAGGTGTACCTGGGAGATCAGAGGTGCACCTGGGAGGTCAGGGTGTACCCAGAGTGTCAGGTGTACCAGGAGTGTTTGAGGAGGACCTGGGAGGCCAAGTGGGTACCTGGGAGGCTGGAGGTGCACCTGGGAGGCCGGAGGTGTACCTGGGAGCAGAGGTGACCTGGGAGTGTCTGAGGTACCTGGGAGGCTCAGAGGAGCACCTGGAGGTCAGAGGAGCTCCTGGGAGGCGGGGTGTACCAGAGAGTGTCAGGAGGAGTACCTGGGAGTGTCAGGGGTACCTGGGAGTGTTGGAGGTGCACCTGGGAGGCCGGAGGTGTACCTGGGAGGCCGCAGGCACCTAGAGTGTCAGATCAGTTCCTGGGAGTGTCAGTGAGCACCTGGGAGGTCAGAAGGTAACCTGGGAGGTCAGGGTGTACCAGAGAGGTTAGAGGAGCAACCTGGGAGCTCAGGGTACCCTGGAGGTCAGGAGGTGCACCTGGGAAGGCACCTGGGAGCATCGAGGTGCACACTGGGAGGTCGATAAAGGTAACCTGGGTGTGTCTGAGGAGCACCTGGGAGGCAGGCACCTGGGAGTGTCAGTGGTGTACCAGGGAGTGCCAGAGGCTACCTGGGAGGCCAGAGGTACCTGGGAGTGCCTGGGAGGGTACCTGGGAGGTCAGAGGTGAACCAGGGACTGCTCGGAGGAGTCCTGGGAGGCCAGAGGTGTGCCCTGGGAGTATCAGGAGGGTACCTGGGGAGCTCAGGGGTGTACCTGGGAGGCTCAGGGGTGTACCAGGAGGCTGAGGAGGACCTGGGAGGGCCAATGGTGTGACCTGGGAGTGTCGGAGGTGCACCTGGAGTGTCGGAGGTGTACCTGGAGTGCCAGAGGTGGACCTGGGAGTGTCTGAGGTGTACCTGGGAGGTCAGAGGAGTACCTGGGAGGTCAGAGGAGCCCTGGGAGCCAGGGTGCACCAGAGAGGTCAGAGAGCACCCTGGGAGGCCAGGGTGTACCTGGGAGGCTGGAGGGCACCTGGGAGTGTCGGAGGTGTACCTGGGAGGCAGGCGTACCAGGAGAAGCCAGATCAGTTCCTGGAGTGTCAGAGGAGCACCTGGGAGGCCAGAAGGTACCTGGGAGGTCAGGTGTACCAGAGAGTGTCAGAGGAGTACCTGGGAGTGTCAGGTGCACCTGGGAGTGTCTGCTGCACCTGGGAGGTCTGAGGTGTAGCCTGGGAGGCTCAGAGGAGAACCAGGAGGGCAGAGGTGTAATTTGAGTGTCAGTGGTGAACCAGGAGCAGGCTGCGAACCTGGGAGTGCCGAGAGGTGCACCTGGGAGGCCGGAGGTGTACCTGGGAGGTCAGAGGTGCACCTGTGAGCATCAGTGGGAGTACCTGGGAGGCCAGGTGTACCTGGGAGGCAAGGGGTGCAAATAGGGAGTGTCTGAGGAGGACCGGGAGTGGTGCACCTGGGGAGTGCTCGGAGGTACCTGGGAGTGTCGGAGGTACCTGGGATGCCAGAGGTGTACCTGGGAGTAACTGATATACCCGGGGAGAGCCGAGAGGTGTTCCTTGGCGAATTGGAGGTGCACCTGGGAGTGTCAGAGGAAAATGGGAGTATCAGAGGTGCACCTGGGAGGTCAGGTAAAACCTGGGAGTGTCAGGGTGTAACTGGAAGTGACGGGAGGTGTAACTGGGAGTGTTAAAGGTGCACCTGGGAGGTCAGAGGTAATCTGGAGAAGCTGGAGGTGCACCTGGGAGGTCAGGGGTGCACTTGGGAGGCTGGAGGTGTACCTGGAGGCCTGGAGGTACTGGGAGGTCGCAGGCACCCAGGGAGCGGCTCGAGCAGTTCTGGGAGGTCAGTGGAGCACCTGGGGAGGCTCAGAAGTGCACCTGGGAGTGTCAGGGTGAAACCAGAGAGTCCAGATGAGTAACTGGAGTGTCAGGGGCAGACCTGGGAGTGCTGGAGGTGTACCTGGGAGTGTCGGGAGGTGGTGTGACCTGGGAGTGCTCAGAGGTACCTGGGAGGCTCAGAGGTGTACCTGGGAGTGCTCAGAAGTGTGAAGGGGAGTGTCTGATGTGTACCTGGGAGGTCTGAGGCGTGCCTGGGAGGTCAGGGGAGAAACCAGGAAGGTAAGAGGTACTGGGAGTGTCAGAGGTGAAACAGGAGTGTCAGAGGAGTACCTAGAGAGTCAGTGGTGTACCTAAATGCCGGAGGTGTACCTGGGATGTCAGGGTGCACCTGGATGTCAGGTGCACCAGGGAGGTCTGAGGAGGACCTGGGAGGCTCAAGGGCATACCTGAGCAGTTTAGGAAAACCTGGGATTGTCGGAGGACCCCTGGGGAGCAAGAGGAGCACCTGGAGGCAGAGAGTACCTGGAGCAAGCACCTGGGAGCCAGAGGTACCTGGAGGTAAGAAGGCACCTGGGAGTATCGGAGGTCACTGGGAGTGCCTGAGGGTACCTGGGTGTCCTCAGAGCACCCTGGTGCGTAAGTGTTTGCACCTGGAGCAAGCCAGTGGTGTTCAGGGAGGCCAGAGGGGTATACCTGGGAGTGTCAGAGGTGCACTGGGAGTGTCAGAGGTGGCACCTGGGAGTGTCAGAGGTGTACCTGGGAGGTGGGCTAGGGCGTACTCCTGGGGAGCATCGGAGGTGTACCTGGGAGTGTCGTGAGTGCACCTTGGGTGTGTCTGAGGAGTACCTGGGAGTGTAAGGGTTGAAACCTGGGAGTGTCAGTGGTGTACCAGTGAGTGTCAGAGGTAAAAACCTGGGAATGTCAGGAGGTGTACCTTGGGAGTGTCAGAGGTGTACCTGGGGAGTGTCACACAGGTGAAATCCAGGAGAGTGTCAGAAGAGTGCCCCTGAGGCCAAAGGTGTACCCTGGGAGCATCAGAGGTGTGCACCTGGGGAGGCTCAGGGTGTACCTGGGAGCAAGCCAGGGGTGCACTAGGGAGTGTCTGAGGAGTGACCTGGGAGTGTCATGGGTGTACTCTGGGGAGGCCGGAGGTGTACCTGGAGTAAGCAGGTGTACCTGGGAGTGCAAGCTCAGCGTGGTGTACCTGGGAGTGTCAGAGGTGTACCTGGGAGTGGAGGTGTACCGGGAGTGTCAGAGGTGTACCTGGGAGTGTCTGAGGAGGACCTGAGAGTCAGGGTGTACCTGGGAGTGTCGGAGGTGTACCTAGGGAGTGTCGGAGGTGTACCCTGGGAGGCTGGTGGTGCACCCTGGGAGGTCGGAGGTGTACCTGGGAGGTATCGGAGGTGGCACCTGGGAGTGCCAGAGAGGTGCACCTGGGAGTGTCTGAGGTATACCTGGGAGAGCCAGGAGGTGTCTTGGCGAACCGGAGGTGCACCTGGGAGAGCCTGAGGGGCACCTGGGAGGATCGGAGGTGTACTCCGGGAGTGTCAGGTACCTGGGAGGTCAGGGTGTAACTGGAAGCACGGAGGTGTAACTGGGAGTGCTAAAGGTGCACCTGGGAGTGTCAGAGGTGTACCTTGGGAGTGCAGGGAGGCAACGGGAGGTCAGGGTGTAATTTGGGAGGCTGGAGGTGAAAACTGGGAGGTCGGAGGTGTACCTGGGAGGTCGCAGGCACCTAGGAGGCTCAGAGCTGTGCCCTGGGAAGTGTCAGTGGGAGAACCTGGGAGTGTCAGGAAGGCACTGGGAGGCCAAGGGTGTACCAGAGGGAGTCAGAGGAGCACCTGGGAGTGTCAGGGGTGTACCTGGGAGTGTTGGAGTCTGGGAGGTCGGAGGTGCACCTGGGAGGTCAGGAGGTGTACCCTGGGAGGTCAAAGGTGCACCTGGGAGCATCAGTGGAGTTCCTTGAAGTGTCAAAGGTGTAATCTGGGAGGCTAGGGGTGTACCAGGGAGTGTCTGGAGGCACCTGGGAGGCCTGAGGCACCTGGGAGTGCCGGAGAACCCGGAGTGTCGGAGGTGTACCTGGGAGTGCCAGAGGTGTACCTGGGAGGGTCTGAGGTATACCTGGGAGAGTCAGAGGTGTTCCTGGCGAATCAGAGGTGCACCTGGGGAGGCCAGAGGTGTACCTGGGAGTAATGAGGAAACCTGAGTGTCAGGGCAGCACCTGGGAGGCCAGGGGTAATTGAAGTGACGGACGCGCAACTGGGAGGTTGCTGCAGTCACCTGGGAGGCAGAGGTGTACCTGGGAGTGTGGAGGTGTTCCCGGATGTGCCAGCGTGTACTTGGGAGGCCAGATGTGTACCTGGGAGTGTCAGGAGGTGTACCTGGGAGGCTCAGAGGAGTACCTGGGAGCAGAGGAGTCCCTGGGAGTGTCAGGGTGCACCAGAGAGTGTCAGAGGAGCACCCGGGAGTCTCAGGGCGTACCTGGGAGTGTTGGAGGTGTACCTGGGAGTGTCGGAGTTGTACCTGGGAGTGTCCGCAACGTACCCAGGGAGCACAGGAGCAGTTCCTGGGAGGTCAGTGGAGCACCTGGGAGTGTCAGAAGTAAACCTGGGAGTGTCAGGGCAGCACCAGAGTGTCAGAGGTGTACCTGGGAGTCTCCAGAGGTGTACCTGGGAGTATCAGTGGAGCACCTGGGAGGCCACAAAATCTGGGAGTGTCTGGGGTGCACCAGGAGGCCTGAGGGAGTACCTGGGAGGCCAGAGGAGTGCACCTGCGTCATGGGTGTACTGAGGATGTCTCAGGTTTACCTGGGAGGTTCCCAGGTGTACCTGGGAGCACTCCCAGAGGTGCCTGGGAGTGTCTGAGGTGCACCTGGGAGTGTCTGAGGTGTACCTGGGAGAGTCTGAGGGCACCTGGCATGAGGTGTAATCTGAGTCACAGCAGCAATCACCTGGGTGTGTGAGAGAGTGTACCTGAGAGTGTGAGAGAGGTGTACCTGGGAGTCCAGTGCACCTGGGAGCACAGAGGTGCACCTGGGAGCATCAGAGGTTACCTGGGAGTGTCAGGGTGCACCTGGGAGTGTCTGAGGTGTACCTGGGAGGCCAGAGAAGAACCAGGAGTGTGGGCGAGGTACCTGGGAGGCTCAGAGGTGTACCAGGGAGATCAGAGGATTATCTGGGAGGCCAGGAGGTACCAGGGAGGCCAGAGTACCTGGGAGGCCAGAGGGGTCCCTGGGATGTCTGAGGTATACCTGGGAGTGCAGAGGTGCACCTGGCAGTGTCAGGGTGTACAGGGAGTGTCAGGGAGGCCTGGGAGTGAGTCAGAGAGTAAGCACCTGGAGGTCAGATGACCGGGAGGCCAGAGGTGTACCTAGTCTAAGGTGTACCTAAAGTCTGAGGTGTAGCCTGGGGAGACTCAGAGGAGAACCAGGAGCAAGATCACTTGGAGGTCAGTGGTGTACCAGGGAGGCCAAAGCGTAAATTTGGAGGCTAGAGGTAACCTGGGAGGCCAGAGGTGTACCTGGGAGGCCAGAGGATACCTGGGAGTGATCAGTGAGTACCTGGGAGTGTCAAAGGTGTACCTGGGAGGTCTGGGGTGTACCCAGGGAGTGTCTGAGGAGTACCTGGGAGTGTAAGAGGTGAACCTGGGAGTGTCAGAGGTGTACCTTAGAGTGTCTCAGGTGATCTGGGGAGTGCCCCAAAACCTGGGAGTATCAGAGGTGTCACCTGGGAGTGTCAGAGGTGTACCTGGGAGTGCGAGGCCTACCTGGGAGCATCTGAGGTGTAACTGAGGTCAGAGGGTAACTCGGGAGAGCCTGACAAGAGTACCTGGGAGTGTAGAGGTGTACCTGGGAGGTGGAGGTGCACCTGGGAGTGTCTGAGGTGTACCTGGGAGGCAGAGGAGAACCAGGGAGTGGGTGAGGTTACCTGGGAGTCTCAGAGGTGTACCAGGGAGATAGGAGGACACTGGGAGGCCAGGAGGTACCAGGGAGTGTCAGAGGAGTACCTGGGAGGCTGAGGGGTACCTGGGAGGTCTGAGGTGTACCCGGGAGTGAGTGAGGTACCTGGTATCACAGTGTACCAGGAGTGTCAGGAGTACCTGGGAGTGATGAGGCACCCAGGAGTGTCAGAGATGTACCTGGGAGTGTCAGAGGTGTACCTGGGAGCCATAAGTGCACCTGGGAGTGTCTGAGGTGTACCTGGGAGCAAATAGAGGACATCCAGGAGTGTAAGAGGTGAACCTTGGAGGTCAGTGGGGTACCAGGCACAAGGTGTACCTGGGAGTGTCAGAGGGTACCTGGGAGTGTCAGGAGGTGTACCTGGGAGGTCAGGAGGTGTACCTGGGAGGACGTGGGAGTACCTGGGAGACCAAGGTGTACCTGGGAGTGTCTGGGGTGTACCAGGGAGCAGCCTGGAGGAGTACCTGGGAGTGTAAGAGGTACCTGGGAGGCTCAGGGGTGTACTCTAGGAGGTCCCAGGGTTTACCTGAGTGTCACAGTGTGTACCTGGGAGTATCAGAGGTGTACCTGGGAGTGTCTGAGGTTTACCTGGGAGTATCTCAGAGGTACCTGGGAGTGTCTGAGGTAACTGGAGAGTCACAGGAGTACCTGGAGTGTCAGAGGTGTACCTGGGAGTGTGAGGAGTACCTGGGAGTGTCTGAGGTACCTGGGAGGCCAGGAGAGCACCAGGGAGTGTGGAGAGAGGTGACCTGGGAGAGGTGGAGGTGTACCTGGGAGTGTCTGAGGTGTACCTGGGAGCACAGAGGTACCTGGGAGGCCAGGGGTGTACCTAGGGAGTGTCAGAGGGTACCTGGGAGGCTCAGAGGTGTACCTGGGAGTGTCAGGAGGTGTAACCTGGGAGTGTCAGAGCTGTACCTGGAGAGTCAGAGGTGTACCTGGGAGTGTCAGGG
>NW_024727025.1:0-13155 GCF_018991925.1 Homarus americanus
TTTGCTAAAGTTGAGATATACCACATCATAATTGTGCCCCTCGTCCATTCATTCGAAAACTGATGAAAGAATGTTAATAGATTAGTTAGACAAGAACGTCCGCTTGTGAAGCCATGCTGGGAATCATTGATCAATCAGCGTTTCTCCAGGTGATTTCGTATAGAGTTTGAAATGATTGCTTCCAGTAATTTGCCTACTATTGATGTTAGACTGATTGGGCAGTAGTTAGAGGATAGTGATCTATCCCCCTTCTTGAAAATCGGTATTACATTCGCTATCCTCCAGGATTCTGGTACTACACCTGTTTTTAAGGACATGTTAAACAACTTTGCTAAGGGCATACTAAGCTCTTCCTTACATTCCTTTAATACTCTGGCAAATATCTCATCGGGACCAGATGACTTATTAGGCTTTAGTTTGTCTATTTGCTTACTAACATCGTTATTAGTCACTACTATCTCACTAATGGCTTTCTTCACTATCTCTGGAATAGAGTCGGAAATTTCGGCATCATAAGCTTTAGATTTTCGCAGTAGTGTCCTGTTGAAAAATATTTATTCAAATTATTGCTCATTTCTCCGTCGTTATCAGTGAGCTCGCCGGAGTCTGACCGTATTGGTCCAATCCTTTCTCGTGTTTTAGTTTGATACATTTGGTAGAATCCTTTGGGGTTTGTCTTCGCCTCCCTTGCTATCCTTACCTCATTATTCCTCTTTGCTTTCCTTATCTCGGTTTTAACTCTACTCGCCAATACCCTATAATAGTCCTGGAGGTGAATTTCGCCACGATTTATCCTTTTACCTATAGCCTTCCTTTGGCCAATGATGTTCTATAAAAATAATTATTTATCCATTTAGGGTCATTGTTGTCTGATCTGAGTTTTTTGTATGGTATGTTCTGCCTTTGTGCATTAAGTAACTCACTATTTAAATTATCGTGGAACTCGGCAATCTCAGATCTCGTTATCAGGTCGGTGTCATCTGTCAGGTTCACGGCCAAGCGCGACACCCCCTCTCTCAGCTGCCTCTTTAAACTGTCAAAGTTTGCCCTTCTGAAATCTGGTACTTTAGTGGAATTTTCCTTACGTCTGCCCTGAAAATCTAACTGGAATCGAATTTCTTTGTGATCGCTGTTTGTAAGTTCGTTCCCTACCTCGACATTGCTAATGAGGTTTTCTCTGTTCGTCAGAACTAAATCCAGTATATTGTTACCCCGTGTGGGTTCGGTTATATGTTGACTTAGGAAACAGTCCTGGATCGTCTCGAGAAAATCCTCTGATTCTGAGTTACCCGTAAGGACAGTCCAATCTATTTGGCCAAGGTTAAAGTCGCCTACTATACAGACTTTGTTGTGTATGGAAGCCCTGCGCATTTCATCCCAGATAAGTCGCTCATTGACGCTATCGAGATTGGGGGGTCTATATATTACCCCTGTGATTAATTTTTCCCGACCGTCGCTTAATTTTATCCAAATTGTTTCTGTATTCCTCTCAATTTTTATTTCCTTATTTATTTCACACTTCAGATTATCC
The DNA here is from genome assembly GCF_018991925.1 of Homarus americanus. NCBI lineage: Eukaryota > Metazoa > Arthropoda > Malacostraca > Decapoda > Nephropidae > Homarus > Homarus americanus. The sequence continues at coordinate 1,532 of NW_024727025.1, forward strand.
CTAACATAGATTGCTACTCCGCCTCCTTTCCTGGTCTGCCTATCGGTATGGAACAGTTTGTAACCCGCAATTTGGTATTCGACTGGTAATTCACTTGTGTCTAGGTTGATCCATGTTTCAGTGAATGCAATTATATCGATTTCTTCGGTACATACCAAGGCCTTAATATCATCCATTTTGTTTCTCATACTTCTACTGTTCGCGTAGTATACATTTAAGTTAGTCGTGTTCTGTGTCCTTCCCTTACCGCGTTTAGTTTTAAACTCCCTGTCTAATTTAGTTTTGTCATCATTCCTAACACTATTTCCCTGTAATCTTTCGCCTTGTTTACCCGCTCCCACTGCAGTCTCCTCCACCCCCCTGCTCCTATGTTCTCTTAGCAGTTTAAAGACTTCGATATCTTTTGAACTGCCCCCTCTAGAGCCCCAGCCAGGGTTGCTACTCCATCCCTAGACAGGTGCACCCCATCCCTAGCATAAAGGTCCCTTCTGCCATAGAAGTTGTCCCAGTTGTCAATGAATGGGACTGATATTGACTTGCAATATCTGTCAAGACGGTCGTTAACACCAACTGCCCTTAACAACCATTCACTGCCAACTCTCCTTCTAGGCAGGACACTGCATATGATAGGGATCCCTCCCTTAGTCCTAATACGATCTATGGCTGCCTTGAACTTATCAAGAAGTTCCTCGCTCCTACACTGGCCAATATCATTGCCTCCTGCACTGAGGCAGATAATGGGTTTGTTCCCATTACCTGACAAGATATTGTCCATCCTATCAACTATATCCCCCACCCCAGCACCTGGCAAACACACCCTCATCCTATTTTTGTTTTTACCACAAAAGGCCCTGTCCATGTACCTTACCTGTGAGTCATCCCTGCCCCTGACTGTACTAACGTCCAATTCGTCTATCAAGGGACTGAACGGGTTGGTACACTTAGCTGTTGTTGTCGTTGTTGTCGTATCCTTTGAGTGCTTCTTGACCACCAGCTTGGTCCTCCCACTACTCACTGAGAGGATAGATAGAGTCTTGTCAGGGGAAGTACCAATCCGGTAGTGTGTCTTAGAGTAGGAGGCAACGACATAGGAAAGGTTAGGAGTGAGGAACTTTTCAGCAGGTATAGGGAGGCATTAGAGAAGATTAGTGATAGGGTAGGGAACCCAATAGTATGTGGTGTCTCGTCTAGAAGAGGAGTTGGCGGTGAAAGGCTGTCCAAGGCAATTGCTATAAATTGCCGACTGGAATAAAAAAAACATTGTGTAAGCAATGGTTGGGCGTTCATTGATAACTGGCGACGATTCTAAGGCAACGACTACCTGTACAGTCGTGACGGGGTACACTTGTCTGGAGCGTGAAATTGTCACTCTGAAGGGGAAGTTTCGCCAGTAGATAGATGGGAGTATAATTGGTTACTCAGAACAAGGGGTAAAACAGGACCAGGGAAGGGTAGGTTTAAATGTGTACTATACAAACAGTAGGAGCATTAGAAATAAAATAGACTTGCTGAGAGCGGTTGTATGTACTGAGAATGTAGACGTCATAGTAGCCACCTAAACCTGGATGAATCTGGCGAGCAAGAACTTTTATCTGAGTAACACAAAGAAGGGTACAACCTTTTTCACAAGGACAGGGAAGGTAGGAAGGGGGGAGGAGTTGCACTCTTCGTCAGAGATACATTAAAATGGTGCATTAATAATACAATTAATAATACAATAAAGGGTGAAATAGGAACTGAGTCTGTATGGGTAGAAATGGCAGAAAGAAGCGAAAACTAATTATGGGAGTGATTTACCGGCCCCCAAGTCTTGGGAAAGAAGCAACTCAGCCCATATGGCAGGAAATGAGTAGGGCAACAATATACAACAACCTATGCATTATGGGGGATTTCAACTTCAGAAATATTGACTGGGACAACATTGTAGGTGACTATGAATCTGAAGACTTCCTAGACGCAGTACAGGACAATTTTTTGAATCAACTAATTACAGAACCTACTAGAGGTGACAATATATTAGACCTAGTATGAACAAATAAAGAAAATATTATCAGAGATATCACAATAGGGGAAGAACTTGGGAACAGTGATCACAGAGAAATTAGGTTTACCCTAAATTTGGAAAGGAAAAATAATGAAAATATGGTCAGAGTCCCAGACTTTCCATCTGCGGATTATGAGGGGTTAAGAAGGTACCTAGACTTAGTTTAGAGTGTGTTGTATACACAATGTCCCGAGAAAGCAGTCATGATTATAAGAACCAATTTCGTCTTTCACTGCTTTTGAAGGCTATTGACTTAAGGGGAGGGGGGGGGGGTGAGAGGCGTGGCCTAGAATGGGGGACAGGTGTAACGCTTGTCATTAATTAATAAAGAGCTTGTAAGCTGGTAAGATTAATTCGTCGAGGAATACGTCTCCTTTGTGAGTCAGCTTATTCACAACTTGATAACTCGGTTAAGTGCGATGTTTCCAGAAGTTGCTAACCATGTTAACAAGTTTAGCTAAGACGGTGACTATCGTGAAAGACTTTGGCTCCTCCTCGATAAAAAAAGTCAACTTGTTATCTCAGCGTTCATGGAGAGCGGGGAATCATTAGTTTAGGCACAGCCGGTGTTTCGCATAGTGTATGTGTCTTAATACTGGCATAGTTTATGTGAGTATATGTTTGTTAGCATAGCATGTGTGTCTCAGTGTTGACATGCCGAGTATATCTCAGTTTTGGCATAGCGTGTGTAGTGCATTCCAGAGGCAGGTGAAGATTTACACCCTCAACTGACTGGGTTTCGTGTGTATTCCACTACAACAACGAGCATTGCCCAGCGTGCTTGTTCAGTTTACCTTCATCGCTCTTTAATACGTGGGAACAACACAAGAGGCGGTTTTCTGTACAGTCTTACAACACCAGTGACGATCAATCCTGTGTCGTCCAGGGTAGAGTTGGATCCTGACATCAATTATACAGACATTCCACTCCACCAATTCTATTTATCTCATTCCACTCTTAGGTAAGGTGGATCAAAGGGTATAGAAATCTAGAAGGGTGAAATAACATTGGTGGAAAGCTAGAGTGTAAACCGACAGGAAAATACCTCCCCCTCCCCACAAAAATATTTAACACACGGGTAGAAAAATCAACACACATTGTATATATCCTGACTTTACACATGTAGTATACCAAGTGAATCTATAACACCCATGGAGATTCACAACACTTCAAACTAAACTATCTTACAAAGCCTAACGTGTCCTTAATTAGATCAGGTTGGGTATAGTGATTCTATTTCATCAGGTGAGGGTTGGGAAGCCTTGTGTTCTCCCGTTAAAGGACCAGCTTGTTACCTATGCCTGTAAACCTTTTTTTTAAACACAATTATGATTAGATTAGGTTAGGTTAGGTTAGGATAGGTTAAGTTAGATTGGGTGAAGTATGGTTAATCCGTGAATTAAACAAAATTTTTTAATCTTCGTTTCGTTAATCTGACAATTTATTTTCGTGGGAGTATCAACAGCAAGAAGCACCAGGGTTGTATGCAGAGATGGGGGCTACAAGCATAATGAATTAACGAGCTTCAAACACTAAACAACCTTGAATGACAGACCACAAACGACACAATCTCTTCCCCTGATAACACCAATTACTAGAAAAAAATATATACCAGATTAAACTCTTCTTATACACAGGAAGAGCCAAGAGTGTTTAAAGGAAGTTAGTTTGATTTTTCTATAATATCAGTAATATCGATTCTAACATTACAAAGTTGTTTATCCGTCAAAGACTTTTTATGCATTTTTATAATTTTATATTTACTCCCCGATATCCTGAGTATGTCCATTCGTGTGTTCGTTTCCGTGTATGATCATGTGTTATTGTGTTCGTGTGTCGTCCGTAGGTTCGTGTGTTCATCTTTCTAGGAAGGAAGTTTAACCCTGACAGCTTGAATAAAGGACCCTGGCCAAACTCTGTACCTGACATGACCCAACCTAACCTAAACACAATTTAAACTAAACTGAACACGACTAAACCATGCTGCTATCTATCTAAATTTTGTCAAGCTCAAATAATCCTTGTCACCACTGTCATACACCCACCAACCCACAGTCATACACCCATCAACCTACAGTCATACACCCATAAACCCACTGTCATACACCCACCAACCCACAGTCATACACCCATCAACCTACAGTCATACACCCATCAACCCACAGTCATACACCCACCAACCCACAGTCATACACCCACCAACCCAGTCATACACCCATCAACCTACAGTCATACACTCACCAACCCACAGTCATACACCCATCAACCCACAGTCATACACCCATCAACCCACAGTCATACACCCACCAACCCACAGTCAAACAGCCACCAACCCACAGTCATACACCCACCAACCCGCAGTCAAACACCCATCAACCCACAGTCATACACCCACCAACCCACAGTCATACACCCACCAACCCACAGTCCTTACACCCCACCAACCCCACAGTCATACACCCACCAGCCCTGATCATGCCCACCAACCCGCAGTCGCCGCACCCACCAGCCAGCACAGTCATGCGCTTCCCATCAGCCTGATCATACGCCCACCAACCCACAGTCCATACACCCACCAGCCCCGCAGTCATACACCCACCAGCCCGCAGTCAAGCACCCATCAGGCCCACAGTCATACTCCCACCAACCCACAGTCATACACCCATCAACCCACGGTCATACACCCACCAACCCACAGTCATACACCCATCAACCCACAGTCATACACCCACCAACCCACAGTCATACACCCACCAACCCACAGTCATACACCCAGCCTCTGTATCTGACTTTACCTGACCTGACTTAACCATATCCAATCAAGAAACCCATTATTTTCACCTCTATTACACCTTGAAGCAGGTATTGAGGCCACCTGACCTGACCTCAATTACTCTGCAGTATTCCCAAGGCATCTGACCACCTCTGCTAGCGTATTCGTACACCTAACATGACATGACCTGACCTGGCCTGGCCTGACCTCCAAGAACGAGAAAATATACCCAAGATCTATTTAAATCTATCCCAGAAATTTAAACCTTCAATATATTTGTTTTTAGTTCATTGGTTATGTCTTTGTTTTGCTCTTGTGTTTACGGTTCTTGTTTATGAATTAAAGAAACGATAAGAGAATCCAGCCCGTCAAACTTCTACTGATAATCACAACTCGAATTATGCAACTGAAGAACAATAACAACAATAAAAAGAACAAGAACAAAAAGAACAGCAGGATATAATTCATATAGAACCTCATGACTAGTTTATTAATGCCTTAAGAAACACTAACAACAATCCTCAGCCAACACGGACCTACAAAACATCAACAAGGTGACGACAACAACAGCTCAAACGCTCCAGCTTAACACCTACAAATTTCCGGGAGTTTAGTGTCGCTACAGGAAACAAACACGGCGGCGAGTCCTACAGCTACACACTGTAATGGTCGGCGGAGCAAAGGACGAGACAGCGACGCGTACGCATTGGTGGAGCTTTAATAACAACAGCATGTGGTAACTAGGAGATGTGTGTGTGTTGTGAGGTAGTGAAGGACCACAACATCTCACGTTTTGTGTTACACGTCAAAGACTGAACAATGTGAAGCAGCGGCCCTCCCCCCACACCACGCTGCCTGTAGTAACACCACCGTTAATAAAGGACAAAATGGTACAATATGGAGGTGGGGGGTGGCGTGTGGACAAGACACGGCCAACACCAGGTGGCGGGTGTAGCTCTTCCTGCTGAATAAAAACCAAGAGCGAGTTTGACGACGCTACACGCACACCGTCCTCAAGGGGGACATCTTGGACTCGAGTGTGAGAGATAGAGACTCCCAAACAATCAAACACGTCTGGTTAATTTCTTCACTTTTATATAAGAACACATTCGTCTTCAACTAAACACGATTTCTTTTCAACTTCTCCTAAAAAAATTCCTCTTCGACTCCAAGGCTGAAATTCGAGTCCCACTTGAAACGAATAAAATAAAATATATGTGAAGAGAAAATGTAAATTGTGTGTTTGACTGTGTGAGGCTGATGGAAGCAACACTAATTATGCTGTATAATGGGTTGTGTTCAGTAAGGTCAGAGTGATTAGTGGCGCGCGCCATCACCACTTCCCGCCTCCTATACACGCCCCTACACCCACCACGCCTCCCTCTTGCCCAACTCAACACGCCCACTTAGCTACCCTACACGCCCCTTACCCTCCCCCCACCATACACCACGCCCCTTGCTGCCTACCCCTTACGCGCCCCCACCCCTCCACACCACGCCCACCCACTCATCGTACACTAATAAGGTGATAAGATTACCTCATCATGACACTGGTGTGAATCAGCATCAGGAACTCACCTTCCCCTGCATCAAGGTGCCCACCCTCACCCACCCTACCTGGCAGCCACTCACCTGCGTATTATACCACCTGACACGGGAAATCACACACACACAGGATGACACGGTAGAACACAGTGCTTGTAAGGTAAATAGAAGCCAGTCTTAATGGGTCCCAACCTTAAACTATTAGGACTGAGGCCCATTAGTATTGAGAGCCGTCAGGATTGGGACTCATTAAGACTGAGGTCTATTAAGACTGGAACTATTAGGCCTGTGGTATCTTTGGACTGAGGCTCATTAGGACTGAGAACCATTGGAAATGTGACCAATTAGAATTGGGGCCCATTAAAACTGGGACCCAATAGGACTGGGGCCCATTAGGACTAGGGCCCATTAGGACAGGGGTTCATTTGATAAGATGCCCACCTAGTAAAAGTGCAAAAGAGGGCATGCAAGATTATTCTCTCCCCTTCCTACTCCACATATCAAGAAGCGCTCAACACACTAACCCTTTCGACTCTCACTGACCATCACCACGACCACATCTGCAAATTTGCTAAGAAGCTTCTACACCATCCTCGACACCGGCTCCTACTACCACCTGAGATCCCTAGCCCGAGAATTGCTGTTTGACACCACAACCGCATCCAGCCCATAAGTGCACGAACTGATCGCTATAAGAACAGCCCAGTCCCAACCATTGTAAAATTATCAATAACTTGTAATAAACCAGTGTATTCACTCCCAGTAAATACTACTTCTTGCACTGTCACTATGTTGAAATGCACTGTAGTTTGAGCTTTTCCCATCTAGTTATTATATATCTTATTTGTATCACTTATGTTACTTGTATATTATTTGTAATTCGAAACCCATTCCCCAAATATGTAACTGTATATTTTCAGCCTTCTGGCTGCCAAGCTCTTTCAATAAACCGTTAATTATTATTAGTATTATTATTATTATTATTATTATTATTATTATTACACTTAATTCTACCAGTTGAATCACAGGTGATGGCCGTCAGCCACGGTAGTTGAACACCAACTCAAAACAAGGGTTCGACTCCCTAATGAGAGAAATGTCCAATAAACAACATTTCAGGTCGAGTTGTTTACATATTGAATGGGGGACGGCCATCTTGTTTCCCTTTTTCACCGGGGGATTCTGCCGGCCGGTGTCACGACATGGCCGCCGGAGCCCATATAGCCCCTTTGTTACTACTGCTGCCGGATACACCTGTGTTGTAACCATAGGTGTATCTGGCACCTATACACACCTGCCTCGAAGTCAGGTGTAACCACCACCTGTACACACCTGTACATCACACACCACAACACCTTCCACACTCCCAACCAAACTTAAAGCAATTATTATATATCTATAGTGTAACTAACTACACATTACAATGCACTGAAATAATGAAACAAAAATATATTCAGAATCTAAGAGAAGTATAGGAGAATAATCCTTAAATACAAACTCTACAAAACTTAATCTTGGTTACACCACATTTTTTTCAGTAAGACAATATATATAATTACATTGGGCAGTCCATTACCACAAATTACACTGATAAACGGTACGTAATGGATACTGAATTACAAGTCTCATAACTAAGTCTGGCTAAAACAGTGGTAGACGTTGTTTAGACATAAGCCAGTTGACTGCTGAGGTGAACATTAAACTAGTATGATAAAAATAGCAACCAATGATTTGAAGATTAATTAATGCAAATGTGAAATACCTAAGAGAATAGCAAATAAATGAAATACACCAACGCGATAAATAAATAAGAATGAATGGAAAATTATTGAACAATAAAATGAAAATAAGAAAACGAATAAATAGTAAAATGAAAATAAGTAAGAATAAAAAAAAGAATAACAATTACTACAATAAAACTAAATAAAACAAAATAAACAGAAAAGAATAAGAAACACAATAAATAAATAACACAGCAACACAAACAACATCATTTACTGTGTTACTTCACATCAACGTGTCCAACATTTGTCTTGACTCCATTTTCGTGAATATAACACACATCCCGGTAAAAAAAAAACACCAACGACAACAATAAATAAATAAACATTAAAAATAAATTCAATATATTTTGCCAAAGATTTTTTTTACTACGAAGTCAGGGCAAAAAGTTTGTATACGAATCTTCCTCAACATAATGCGGGGAAGCAGTTCTTTCACCACAGTTATACTCGTAGGTTATACTGTAGAGATCCCCGTGTTCAGAATACAGAGCCACTTATTGACGGTACAGTTACAGCTATTTATTGACGGTACAGTTACAGCCACTTATTGACGGTGCAGTTACAGCCACTTATTGACGGTACAGTTACAGTCCAAACTTCTTGTACACTTGGGGGCGGTTGACAACATGTGAACGCTGCTTGCATTATAAATTGTCAGAATAAAAAACTAAAAAAAAAAAATCCGATACTAAGAAAAAACTGAGTAAATTAATGTTAAAATATCAATCTACCTTACCTACATCACCTCCTTAAGTAGATGGTATATTATCCAGCATGTCCAGGGAATACCCGAGGCACCGACTCTATTCAGAGATAGTGAAGAAAACAAATTAAGTGAGATAGTAGTGACTAGTAACGATGTTAGTAAGAAAATAGACAAACTAAAGCCTAATAAGTCACCTGGTCCCGATGAGATATTTGCCAGAGTATTAAAGGAATGTAAGGAAGAGCTTAGTATGCCCTTAGCAAAGTTGTTTAACATGTCCTTAAAAACAGGTGTAGTACCAGAATCCTGGAGGATAGCGAATGTAATACCGATTTTCAAGAAGGAGGATAGATCACTATCCTCTAACTACCGCCCAATCAGTCTAACATCAATAGTAGGCAAATTACTGGAAGCAATCATTTCAAACTCTATTTGAAATCACCTGGAGAAGCACCGATTGATCAATGATTCCCAGCATGGCTTCACAAGCGGACGTTCTTGCCTAACTAATCTATTAACATTCTTTTCATCAGTTTTCGAATCGGTGGACGAGGGGCACAATTATGATGTGGTTTATCTCGACTTTAGCAATGCCTTCGACAGAGTCCCCCACGAAAGACTAATTAGAAAGGTAGAAGCTCATGGCATCAAAGGTTACATCCTTAAATGGATTAGGGCGTGGTTACAGGACAGGAAACAGCGAGTGAGCATTAACGGCACTAAGTCCCATTGGAGCAACGTCACAAGTGGAGTTCCCCAAGGCTCAGTACTTGGACCACTATTATTTATTATATACATAAACGACATAGATATCGGCATTGACAGCAACATAAGTAAATTTGCTGATGACACTAAAATAGGACGTGTTATCAAATCTGACGAGGACTCGGCAAAACTACAGGAAGATCTAAACAAATTTTTCGAATGGTCTGAAAAATGGCAGATGAAATTCAACGTCTACATATGTAAAGTACTCAGTATAGGAGATGTAAACAGGGAAACCAGATACCAGATGAACAACGATGCCATAGAGAAATCCTACTGCGAGAGAGATTTAGGAGTAATGATAAGTAGGAACCTTAAGCTAAGTAAACAATGTGTTTTTGCTCGTAACAAGGCAAATAAAGTACTTGGGTTCATACAAAGGAGTGTTAGTTACAAGACTAGCGAGGCCATCCTAAAACTGTATCTTGCTCTTGTGAGACCACACCTGGATTACACAGTTCAGTTCTGGTCACCGTATTACAGAATGGATATAGAATCCTTGGAAAGAATTCAGAGGAAAATGACAAGACTAATCCCGGGCATTAGGAACCTTGAGTATAGAGACAGGTTAAAGCTTCTTAATTTGCACTCCCTTGAGAGACGTAGAGCGAGGGCGACCTGATAGAGGTGTATAAGTGGAAGGCAGGGCTAAACAAAGGTGACATTACAAAGGTACTCAAACTATCCAACCAGGAGCGAACTCGTAACAATGGTTTTAAATTAGACAAATTTAGATTTAGGCGTGAAATAGGTAAACACTGGTTTGGAAACAGAGTAGTGGATGAATGAAACAAGTTACCAAATATCATCATTAACTGGAATACGCTGAATTGCTTCAAACATAGGTTGGATGCTCATATGAGCAATAGGGGTTGGGTGTAAACGGGACTGCCCAGTATGGGCCAGTAGGCCCGCTGCAGTTTCCTCCATTCTTATGTTCTTATGTTCTTATGTATTGTCTAAAATAATACAGTATAATTGGTTATTTTACTTCAATTATGACCTTGTGTGATAATAGGACATAGTACCATAATAAACCATTTCTCGAACTGTTAAATAACTCAACAAAAATAATAATAATCCATTCTAAACAACGGATTATCAGACGTAGATGTCATAATTCAGCTCATCATAATTATCCATACACTCTCGTGTATAAATTCCACCGTCAAAATTTGTATTGTCGGAAAAAGTTTTACTGTCTGAATGTCTGTCTTATTCTACAAAAACTCTCCGTTAGTATCCGTCTATTTCCTCTGTTACCTCATCACTTAAGAGTATTACAAATATTACCACTGACTGTAACACCTGATGTGCAATGTGCATACTCATATTTATAATCCTGTGTATTTTGTAACTGAAAGAAAATACAGGTACAGGAATATTTAGTTACTCTTGCGGTATACAAAATCATACATCTATCTATCTATCTATCTACTGTATCTATCTATCTATCTATCTATCTATCTACTGTATTTATCTATTTATATCAATTTTATTAACTCACCTGTACCATTAATCATCAGTATATTTATCTTAATCTTCTTCCCATTTTGATTTATTCCTCTTAACAATGTATGTATCTACACCCACAAACATACCTACTACCCACTCCCAAACACCCACAAACAAACCTACTATCCACTCCGTACACCCACAAACATACCTACTATCCACGCCCTACACCCACAAACATGCCTACTATCCACGCTCTACACCCACAAACATACCTACTATCCACGCTCTACACCCACAAACAAACCTACTATCCACGCTCTACACCCACAAACAAATCTACTATCCACGCCCTACACCCACAAACAAACCTACTATCCACGCCCTACACCCACAAACAAACCTACTATCCACGCCCCACACCCATAAACAAACCTACTATCCACGCCCTACACCCACAAAGAAACCTACTATCCACTCCTTACACCCACAAACAAACCTACCATCCATGCCCCACACCCACAAACAAACCTACTATCCACGCCCCACACC
>NW_024727026.1:0-13966 GCF_018991925.1 Homarus americanus
AGTTTCACTGAGATTTACCCAGAGTGAACAAAGGCCTGGAGCTGTGACGTGTCATCATCTCCACGCCACACTCAAAAATTCCTATGTTAAAGTTTTTTTTTTCGTCCTAACTGGGGTAAGAGAAGCATCTAGTTACGCTACAGGTTCTGTGCAATTTCGTCGCCATTTTGTGGTCAATTAACTGAGCCACTTGGATGCTTTCTCATATCTTTTAAAATCCATCGCCTTTCATTTCTTGTGGAGCACAGTTAATATATATTTAACACTTTCTATGATTTAAATTTACTACCTCATAAAATATTATGGTTATTTCATACGTATTCACTGTCTTATTATTGACATCACATAGAAACATATTAGTCCTATCTACATATTACAAAGATTTGTTATTCATTTACTGCATTTATTGCAACAATAACTATGTCACAATATAATAAAAGGGAAGTGTTTCGTTCACTTCCATGGTGTTACCAGGAACTATATAACATTATTCTAAGAAGTCATTATATGTTAGATTTGATATTTATATGCAGGAAAATCTTATTATGGTGAAATATCTTTAAATAAAGTAAATATGAAATTATTGAAGAGGAAAGTATAAAAACAAGAACTGAAACGAGTGAGTAAAATATTGACATAAGAACTACCAAAAGAGTAGATTATTAACACATTAGATTACAAAAAGGTAAATTATGAAATTGGAAAACATTTAATTACGAAATATGTAAACAAGATTATACTGTATATGTTTTAAATTAATAAATAAAAAAAAGAGAAGAAAACCTTGGCTATTGAGTACCTAAAGGTATTAAAACTAAACCGAAAAGGATATTTACTTTGTTTCTATTTATATAAACTCATTAATTTGTTCTCAAACGCTCTCTTCTTTCATAATAATTCTAAGATATGCATCTAAATTCCTTTCCCTTTTTCATGAAATAATGACCTCTTTTTTTCCACTGTTTATATTTACTTCTAAATTAATAATTACTGGGACTTTCTGTGTTCAGTATCATGTCGACAGTAATAGTCCTTCATGAAGTTCAAAATACAATTGATGCTCATTAACTATTTTGTAATTTAAGAAGTGCTATAATATCGGACATGGATGTGTTACGTGGAAAATTAAATTTCATAAAGAAAATCAGTACCAAAATTTAAGATAAGCATAATTTCCATCAACTTTTTAGTGTAATGTATTGGAAAGTCTTACACTATCTTCACGGCCATATACAGTATAACGGAGAATACCAACACTATAATTTAACAATGAATGATGTTCAGTATAATCGTAAAAAAATCTAAAGTAGCAATTATTACCTTAGAATTACTAATAATCGTTATAAAAACTTCTTTCTAAAACTACACGTAAATAAATAAAATATATCATATATAGACCTAATAACAGTAAAAAGAAATAATAACTAAACATTAAGTTACAAGAAGACTCATGAACAGTATATCCATTTATGCTTAACGTCAGAGGCACCTTTATATTGGTAGTGAAAATCATGTCTTCTGTCACCCTCATCACAAAAGTTAAATTTGTCATCATAATAAAGATGTTTGATACAGTAATATGTTTTGTTTTTGTTAAACACACAAAATTATTTTACATTGTTAATATTTGTCACTTTGAACTTGGATGATATTAAGTTTGGAGAATTGTTAGTTTTGGACTTAAAATGATGTGTTCGATGACCAAAAAACAAAGGCAATTAAGAAATGTACATAATTTAACAAATACTTATTCAACCAATATAAGCTAGCTAACGATTTACGTAGATGCTTGTGTCTGTGCTTTGGTTTACTCTCAGTGTGTCTTTTCTACATACTGTAACACTGTAACTGTTCAAAAGATAATCAAATTGAGAAATGGTTAATATTTCAAATGGAAAGTCAGGAAATGATTGTTATCTATATTGTTATTACACAATATAATTTTTAGCTATTCTTGTCATTTGTCATCGATTTTGCATATTGTAGGAATATTAGAAGGAAATATGCTGAATATCCCTGATTTACTTACCACTCACATCTACCCTCACTACCACTCACACCTACCCTCACTACCACTCACACCTACCCTCACTACCACTCACAAACTACCCTCACTACCACTCACACCTACCCTCACACCTACCCTCACTACCACTCACACCTACCCTCACACCTACCCTCACTACCACTCACACCTACCCTCACACCTACCCTCACTACCACTCACACCTACCCCTCACACCCCCTACCTCCTACCACCTCCCCCTACCCACCTACCCTCACACCTGCCTCCTACCCTCACCTACCCTCACTACCACTCCCACCTACCCTCACTACCACTCACACCTACCCTCACACCTACCCTCACTACCACTCACACCTACCCTCACACCTACCCTCACTACCACTCACACCTACCCTCACTACCACTCACACCTACCATCACTACCACTCACACCTACCCTCACTACCACTCACACCTACCCTCACTACCACTCACACCTACCCTCACTACCACTCACACCTACCCTCACTACCACTCACACCTACCCTCACTACCACTACACCTACCCTCACTACCATCCTCACTACTAAAAATCAATAAGCAGGCCAACAACGTTGCAATAAAAGTGGTTTTCTCTGAGAAAAAATTTCTCCGAATTATTTCTTACCACAATTTCTCTTTATGAAGGTGATGTACAGGTATTTGGTAGTTCTCTGATAGAGAGGTTTTATGTTAATTTTCCTTTAAGATATTTAGATTACTTTATCTAAATTTTTATATTAATTTAAATAATAATTAATTCTTACTCATGCTTTCCTACAATATATATATATATATATATATATATATATATATATATATATATATATATATATATATATATATATATATATACACATATATATATACTGTATATCAAGGGCAGTCAGTGTATAAGAATGGTGACTTAAAGTGTGTGTATCACAGTGGGTGGTGGAGGGGCCGCTGGTGTCTAGAGCAACACACATCTATCCTGCGCTGGTACATCAAGAGTCTGGCAAAATGCAATTTATTCTCAAGTGTCAAGGTGCTCACGTGGTGCTAGAGAAAACGTGAGGAAAATAGTTTATGTCTGTTTAATCACTTGATCCGTACAAAAACATTTCTCTTCCTCTTTTATTAATTTGTTATGATGCAACATTGGAAGAATATAATCATGAAGGAAACGGCAGGTAATAAAACTAAATTGACAAAACGCACTGTTAGTAGTAATGTAAGTACCTCTTGGATTGGTTAACCAGCAGAAACTTTTTACACATTACTTAACAAATCAATCATCTAATATACTATAGGCCTAGCCGTGTGTCTGTCTGTCTCTCTGTCTGGCTGTGTGTGTGTGTCTGTTCTGGGCAGCCGAAATGGCACAATCGTTTTTCATCAAACTTGGTGGAAAAATCGCAAAAAATTCGTAGAGTGGAACAAACCTGGTCCCATGTCGATGGTTTCTTTAGGAAGGCATTAATTAACAATTTTATTTACGATGGAAAACGATGCAAGTCTACGAACTTGGCGCACCCTAATTAACCATGCAAGTCTATGGACTTGGCGCACCCTTATTCGCTGTACGCTGTCACGAGCGTTCGAACTTTCACAAGGGCACGAAGGGCCCACGATCACTTGTCATTAACTATACGACCCAAACAAATATTGCACCACCAGAATTTATATTTCATTTAACGTAACTTAATTCGACGTATAAGTAATTGAAATATGATTTGTATTATGAAAATATATTATGTACCAAAACACTGCACCGTGTCTGTATTAATTTCGCAAACACATATTTCAAAACATAAGGTAAGTATATTTTATCTTTTACACAAATTGTACAATATTTAAAAATCACTAGAATAAATATAAACACATGAATATTTATATGATACTGAATTACATTTCTGAAGTTGGCCTGAAAAAAGAATTAAATAAATCTTTTGTGAATTAAAGTGTTTGAGTGATACAGACCAGGTAAACCACTCGTAGGTACAAGTCTTACATATATTAAGGGAAAGCCTTCAATAGTAAACAACTTTGAATGTGTCCAGAAACAAAACTCTTAAAAAACCTTCCATGGCTTTTAGCACTGAACAGTTAACATCGTAAAAACTGCATAAGTTTAAAGGAATATCACTTTTATCGAAAAGTTAAAATTTGGTATTTATTCACGACTGGGGAAACATTTCCTCGTACCAATGTTCAGTGAATTACTCATATAAATTTTGTCTAATGTAATTAGTATAGTTAAGAATTACCTGTAATAAAAGAGTTAGTTTTAATATATCATAACATGTATATGTTTATGAGGAAGTTTGTGTGTAAAATGGTGAGAAGTATTGAACTAACTTCAGTATATTATCCCTAGTATACATAAATTGAGCCCAACGTGCTTTCAATTCAATTTTCATTAATCATAAGACTTAAGAAAGATACATAAAGTTCTTGCTTCCCGACACACCATAGGAGAATTTTGCCGACCCTAATTTTTTTAAGCTGAAGAGAAAAATATTGCCCCCGTCTATTGATATGATAAAGCTAGAAGTCGGTGAAAATGCAGCCAGAGGAAATGGCTATTGGAATTAAATTTAAGGCTAAGAAAATCAAAATGTATTTTTTCATCCTGCTTAAATTGTAAGCTTCTTGAAAAAATAAATCATCTTTTGGGGGGGTTTAATTCTGAACACTCGAACCATCAATGTCTTATTGACTTTACATTGAGAATTCTCCTCAACAAAATATTTACATAACAAAACGTAATATTATTTCAGTCTATTTTTGAAGGGTTGAATATAAACAAACTCATTGTCAATGCTTTTATTTGTCTCTTAATAATACAAACTGTGTTTTATTAGTAACTCTGATGTATTTTTATAAACAAAATCATTCGACACTTCTTAAAGGTCATATATATATCATACAGTTTCATTATCTCCATTTTGTGTTAATTCTCCTTTACAGTCAACAACTTGTCACTGCGTCACTATAGCCACGGTCTCTGCCGATCCAGTGTAATATTAAAACAGCTTCGGACAAAATAAGATAAAACCAATATGACCACTAATGCTCAAAAGCAAAATCAACAATACAGTATATTCACACAAAATACTAAATTTTCACTATCCAATGCAATATAAAAAATAATTCAACAATTACACAAAACATAACACCCACATTTTCAATATAAAATAATACATACAGTATCAGATTGATTTTAATTGGACAACAGACAGCAGGTCTCCAGTGATACACCAATAGTAATCTAACAGATTCATTAAGAAAAAAAATATTGTCAAAAGTGTCTAATAACATGTAAGAATTTATAAAACACGTGAACAGTATGTAATACAAAATCCTTAAGCAAAAAATAATTAGTAATATACCAGAATAATAACAAACATGGAAACAAATCTTAAAAAATACAATGTCTAATGTTAAACCAAAATAATATAACAATTAATTTGAACAAATACAAAAGGTATACAATGTCAAATAATATAAGTAGTCTTGTTCACCAAATAATTTGGTCAATTGTTCAGTGAGACATTAACATTTATAAAAAAAATAAGTTTAAACCAAATAAAAGCCTTCCCAGTCTTAAGATACAATAAAATTAATCTGACAAATACTAAGGATCAAATACCTGAGATGTACAATGTTAAAAAGTACACTTAGATATTGTGAAAGATATTGTAAATTATCAACAAGGCCGGATAGTACTAGTTATAAGTAATTTATAAAGTATTAGCAAGAACAAGACTCAACCACACATGAATATACTATGATATTGTTATAATGTAGGAATAACCATACCTGTTATGATGCCTCTACAGAAAGTTGGGATTTTCATTATTATACTTTTAGAGGTGTTATCTGAACAGGTTAAATGATTCACAGGTACGCTATATTTCTGTTAATACTTAAGAGAATAAACTGATTCTTTAACACTGTCACATAAGATATAATATCCATGTACTGTATACTGACGTCTATATTTGTTCTTATACTTATGTGTTTCCGTTTGTAATATTCATCGGTGTTTATGAATAAATCAATAATTTAGAATTTTTTACATGTACCTGTATTTCAATAACTTTCAATTGAACCATCAGTTAAATAATATATGTACTGTCACCGTATAGAAATTATTGTACCTGTACTTTAAACCTAAATAGGTAATTGTTCTCATATATCTAAATAAAGAAGAAATAGATACATCACAACTCTATGGATGTTCCTGGAGACAGTGTAAATAATCAGATTCATTTATAGATACATTTATATACATATCTCTATATAACTACTGACCCTGAAAATTCTATGGGCCTTTCCCCTTTCCTTTCTCTGGTTAACAGTAACAGGTGTCACCAAGCATATGATTAATCCCTTCCTCACACAGAGTAAATAACTAGGAGTATTTTCCCCCTTGCATGACATAATTCTCTGTTAAAAAACGTCTGAGCCAACATTCCCTCGACCGCCACACAACAGGTGCTGGGAATACCAAAACAGAATTATGATGCAACACAGGGAGAAACTGGGGCGTCTTCCCCTGCCTTTTCTCCCCTCCCCCTCCTTCTCTCTCTCTCTCTCCTCCTCCGCGTCATTCATCACCTCCTTACCACTCATCCCTCACCTCTCCCACTACACACACTCTCTTCTCCCCTACTCCAACCTGTTCCTCTCTCCCCTTGTCCTCTTCCTCTCTCTTCCCCTCTTGCTCCTCCCTGTTATTCATCACCTCCTTACCACCCACCCCTCAACTCCTCCTACTACACCCTCTCTCTCTCTCTTCCCTTCACCTACTGCCCTTGTTATCCCCCTCTTACTATAGTTGCTTTATTTCTTGTCTCACTCCCCTTTAAATTTTCTCCCATTACGCTTGTTGTTGTATTCATTCACTTCTTACCCTCTTTATCATATCTTGCTACGCTGTTATGTCTTCTTCCTTTCCTCATTACACTAATTATGTGGTTTCTTCCCCTAATCTCTATTTAATATCTTTCATTACATTGTTTAGTTATTACTTTGCATATTATTATAGTTATTTCAAGTCGTCATCATCTCTACCCCGTTTACTCTTTTACTGTAATTTACTACATTTCTTGTTGTGTTACTCGTGTTATTACGCCTTGTTACACCTACCTCATGGATAATGGACATTGGCTTTTATGTTTTTATCTAATTACGCATTCATTTTGTTTCTTGTACTATTAGTTAAGGTTTTATTCATTAGAGTGAAGCTTAATTAATTTTGTATCTCACACGAGTTAACTTCACATTGGCTGTCTCCGTTAAATATATAATAACCTATGAGTGCCGGGTAATGAACCTGGACCACCATAAATGGCAAGCAAGTAGCTGCCTGACTGCTATGATAGTGACATTTAGCACAACCTTCAATTATAGTTTTTTTCCACTAGTACAGAGACTACGTTGACTAGGTTTAATATTTTTATCTCCGGAGGATTATATATATTTTTTTAGATAATTAACCGTCATCCCTTCACTTCTTGAGCCACTTTTTTTTAGATTCGGCACACGGACCCATACACCCAGACGCTTATTTTTCTACGTTGGCCATTTTAATGATTTATTTATTTATTTTTTTTTTTTACGGGGATTAGCCCACCCAGGCACAGGTCACTGACCCACATCGGGGCCTAGGGGGCGAAAATATAATAATAATAATAATAATAATAATAATAATAATAATAATAATAATAATAATAATAGAGAACCATAAAGAAATACAAATTGAAAAAAAAATTTGTGAGAAACAATATACAGTATATATGTTGTGTTGTCAATAGTAAGAGAAACAATTGAGACCCTGCAATTGTGTGTAAATGAGGCAGAAAGTCAGATCAGCAACCTGGGATTTGGTCACAATTTTCGTGATGCCATATGACAGCAGGGTCTACCATAGACAACACATTATGCTTCCAATATCTTCCCAGGCGGTAGTACCTCCCTGTTTGGTAGCTACCTAATGGTCAAACAATGCAAGAGTATACGAGTATACAGTATGTCTTATTGATAATTATAGCTTCGCTGCACTGTTCATGATAGGATTTTCTAATCACTGACGACACTGAATATATACAACATAATCCTATGTCAACGGTATAAAATCCTATCTACAAAATATATACAAGTTTTTCACCCATGTTTTTCAGGAATTTATTTGATTGTCAGTCACAGAAGAAAATATATATGAATGTGTAGTGATGAACTGACACCAGAAAACAATTATTAAGTTGATGTGAAACTAGTATTGGTTTTCTCTGGATATTGGCTGGGTCTCCCTCTGGTGGTCTGACTGGATGATCAACGATAAAACTGTAGATTTCCTCGCGGTGGTGTTGTCTGGTAGAGTTAAACCAAAGTCTACTAGGTGTTTTATAGACTGGTAAGCCTCGTAGAGTGAGGCAGAGGTCATGCTGTCTGGCTGAGGAGCAGTACACTCTGCAGTCTTTCCCCATAAATTTTGTCCAGTCAAGTAAGTATGAAATAAAAACAGGCTAATTTTGGCTGCTATTGTATATTGCTAAGGAAATAAAAAAAGAGAAGCACAGCTGGACTATTACTCCAACTACCCTGTAGACAACTCACTTAAATCAGACTCGACAAATTTTATGAGTAATGGCAGTACTGTATGGGTTTAAGTACGAGTACAGGTGCACACATATGGGAACAGTGTTTAAAAGGAGTTTATATTTTGACCACCTTATTTATATCATTGTGGCGTCATCTTTGCACGGCACTGAATATTTGAGGCCAAAATTTCATGAGATTGGCAACTGCAGCGTCTAAGTAAAAATAAAATCACAAGCACAATATTACACGTAGCAAACTATGATGGACTTTATCTAGTATCACATATTATTAAAGCACAGTATAGTATTAAGTTCCTACATAGATATTACGCTACAGAGATATAGCAAGGTCAACAGCGTGTCGGACAAGCGCGATAGAGTCTGTCTTTCATGTGATATGATGCAGTAACAGCATAGCCAAGGTTGTAGAGGGGCTGTTGGTAGTGTGTTGCTGGTCGTAGACCATTACTTGTGTATCCAATGGCAAAGCAGATAATTCTGCAATGGGATTAGAGACTTTCAAAACCAATAAAGGGATACTGGTGTTCCTACTGCTTACTTCCTTGCACGAAAAGACATTACCGGTAGCCTAAGAGAATCGTATAAATTACTTGACATGTACAGTACAACAATTCAGATTCTGTCCCCCTGTTAACCGGTTCTCACCTAATCACCGAGCTTCTTACGTGTGTATATTTACGTATACGGAATGGAAGTGGATGTTTATTGGCAGGTAATAAGAAGTACTGTAAATGGTATAATGTTTCCAGTGTATTAAGGAAAACAATGATATGAAAAGAAGCAGAATAAAAATTATATATAAGAGCATTTGTGTACTCTTACTACCGCCATTTATATCATCATCACCAACAGGATCTGGGTGTTATTACAATGTACAATACAAAACTGACTTGATCATGAACGCCTAATTAATGCTGATACATTACAAATAAGTTACAAAACACAAAAATTGGCATGCACCGGTATAGATGATTAATGGTAAGATGACAAATTTTACCCTACTCCAAGAGGACGTTTGCATGTTACCAGGCAGGCTGATACACAGGTTCTAAATATTACTAAATCATAAAAAAAAAATCTTCAGACACGCTACCGTGATTAGAGTGATTTAAATAACGCCTTTTTTATACAGGGGATGATATTTAAGATATAAATTGTACAATTAGGCGTTGGTAAAGATAATACAAATGTTACTATCACCAACAACTAGACTTACTGTAAATGACACTGTACATTAGGCTCCTCATACTAACGAGCAATCATGCCTATGGGACCCACTTTCACTTCATAATTTATTATTTTTATTATACTGGTAATATTTAATTTACATTCAATTGGTGTTATATGTCATACTAATGACGTCTATGTTATGTGTAAGACGTTATTTGTATATTCTTTGTAACATCAAGGCCATGGGTGAGTAAGGGATTTCATCTGTCAAACTAGCAATGTCCAGATTTAGGGACAGTGAATATACAGCACATTGTATACCAAGCATTCGGTATATATATATAAATATATATATATATATATATATATATATATATATATATATATATATATATATATATATATATATATATATATATTATATATATATATATATATATATATATATATATATATATATATATATATATATATATATATATATATATATATATATAGTAGCTTACTTATACTGGAATTAAATATTGAGAGCATCAAATAAATAATTACTTGCTCTTACAGGATTTACGGATTACTGATATGGTATATATAATGGTTTACTCGCATACCACAATGCAGAAGATGGACATATAAAATACAGTGTCAGGTAAGAACCATGTCAGACTAATCTAGGTCCAAGTTAACGGTAACCACTGTCCCAGACGCGCATGGTGTCTGCACAAGTAGCTAACATATTGTAATGTGAATGTAATCACAAAATACAGAATATGTCTACACTGTACAAAAAGTTAGATGACTTCACCTCATAGCTGATATACCGTAAAATGGCTATAATCACAAAATTGAAAATACACACCATTTTCACAGTGTTTCAGCAACAAAAAGTTTGATGACAGTATAGTTGTCAGTAAACTGGGATGTCAAGGGTAGCACATACAAGTACGAAAAACATATTTCCTCAACATAAAATTGTAGTGATGGGTTGTCAGACCACAGCTTACATCGCGAGGAAAGCCAGAATTGACCCGACATTAGCCAGGTCAAAAGTGTAGGGTGGCTCTCACGGTGGACCGGGGGTTACAAATCAACTAGCTCCCCTCCCATGTGACATGTCACCACAACAGACATGTAAGAAGGCACCAGCCGACTCTCTTCCAATATACAATAACCTACTCTCTGAACAAAGGCCGGACCTGACCTCACATTAGCCAGGTCAAATGTAACCCTCGGAGCCCAACTCAAGGGGCCACAAATCAACCAGGGCCTCTCATGTCACACGGCCCCACCTGATGACTTCTCCAGAAAGTACGTCTTACATCTCAGAAACTCCAGTCTGACCCGACATTAGGGAGGTCAAGTGTAGGGGAACTCTCACGGTTGCTCTCCCAATATACACACGGCCCCACCTGATGACTTTCGCAGATAGTTTCTGAAAAGTCCAGACCTGACCTCACATTGGCCAGGTCAAATGTAAGGAGACCCTTCGCCGCCCCCCCCCCCCTCGACCAACTCAACCTGACGGCTCGCCTCCCAATATATAGGACGTCCTAGTCCTCCCTCAGCGAGAGATACGCAGAGAGATACCCGGAGACAGAGAGCCAGAGAGGGACAGAGAGAGTGTGTGTCTTGTAAGGAAGAAGGGCGAGCTACTACACCACCAGGCCTGCTCGAGAGAAGTCAGGGGCCGGAGGCAAGCCGCCTCCGGTCGCCTCCAGTCGCCTCCGGTCAGGACCGAGACTTCCCTCCGGCGCCCAGCTAAGCAGTCTCCAATAGAGACAACCCAGGACTACCTGCTAGGCCTCCCCTAGGTCACGTGAGTTTTTGTCAGAGCTTTCCGTGGGATGAGTTACTTACGTGGGAAGTGTATTCATTTCATGTTCGTGTCCGAGAATCAGAGTGT
Organism: Homarus americanus; assembly: GCF_018991925.1. Taxonomy (NCBI): domain Eukaryota; kingdom Metazoa; phylum Arthropoda; class Malacostraca; order Decapoda; family Nephropidae; genus Homarus; species Homarus americanus. The sequence continues at coordinate 11,726 of NW_024727026.1, forward strand.
CTAGTAACGTAATATGATGTCCTAGTAACGTAAATATAATGTCCTAGTAACTTCAATAGAAGGTGTTATTAATGTGTCCATGTCATGCTCGTAATTAATAAAGAGTTGTAACGAAGCAGTGTTTGAGAAGTCGCCTTTAAGAACGTAAGATACGATAAGTGTATTGACAGTGTAAATATCTATCACGGCCACGCTACCAAAATCTTCCTCTCTTTATACTCTCTTACTAAATATTCTTCCTATATATATATAAATATTCTTCTTGCAAGATCCGTCTTGTTATAGATGAAAATGGCGTCGGGAATGTACTCAAGACTCCACCGTAACTATGGATTTACTCTAGTATCTCTCCAATCTCTGGGGGTAAAATTTTGACATTAGACCCTCTCTGAAAATCCCCCCCCCCCCCATCTGAACTCCCTGTTGCCTCATGATATTTTCACTCCTGTTCCTGTCTTATTAACGGATTGTTCTGTGTTTTTCGTTGTTCTTCACTTCTTCCCTGTCTACTCATCCCCCCTCCTTCTCACCCATTCTTCATTCCATCTTTCTCTCCCCGTTTCTCCCCCCATCAGTCTCTCACAGCCCCTTCCTCATATTTCTCTCAAAGATAATACCTCACTTCCCCCTCCCTCTCTCTCTCACCCTTTCTCCTTCTCCCTCCATCCCTCCCTCACCCTCCTACACTCCCTTACTCTCACACCCACCCCTGCCCCCAAAACCCCAATTCCTTCCTCACTCTTCTTCACCCCCAGCCCACACTCTCCCTCACTACCCCCATCCCTCCCTCACCCTCCACCCCGTCCCACCGTCAACCTTTCCCAGCCGCCCTTCCCACACAGGCCCTAACAAATATGTCCTCTCCTCCCCCCACATTAAAGGACCTGCCCGCCTGAACGATCTTATCTGAAATTTGAGGGTTTTAACCAGACGATCTTCTGTCCAGATAAACAAGATGGCTGAGGATGACACTGTCGGGTTGGAGATGACACTGTCGGGTTGGAGATGACACTGTCGGGTTGGAGATGATGACACTGTCGGGTTGGAGTTGACACTGTCGGGTTGGAGAAGGCACTGTCGAGCTAAAGATAGCACCCAGTTATCAAGACGACCACCCAGTTACCATGACGACCACCCACTTCCCATGACGTTCCACCCTAATGTTTAAAGGAGGGATATTATACACGACGCCACGCCCATTTAGTCTATCTCCCTACTAACTCATAGCCCGACGTCTTCCACCCACTCAGCCCAAAATCCCACCCACTTAACATGACATACCGCCCACTCACAGCTCGACGTCCCACCCACTCGGCCCAAAGACCCACCCACTCACCGGACGCCACACCGACTCACAGCCCGACGCCTCACCCACTTAACATGACACACCGCCCACTCACAAGCCCAACGCCCCACCCACTTAGCGTGACGCCCCCGCCCCAGACCACTAAGCGTGACGATGGGCAAGACGCAATTGGCCACGAGAACGGTGAGGCGGGTGATGGCGGGATCTGGGACGATAAACTGATTACCTAATGTGCGAGGCTCCGTCAGGGGGGACACCCAGACGCCTTCATTAGACGGTACCAGCACACCCTATAACACCCCCCCCCCACCCACACACACACACCCATCCACACATCTTTCTTTAACTGTCCTTATGCACACTCCAACACACTCCTCCATCACAACACCCACTACACATACCCCCACCACAAAGGGCTCCACCAACACCTAAGCTTGCACCATCACCATACGCTCCTCCATCACCATACGCTTCACCATCACCATACGCTCCTCCATCACCATACGCTCCTCCATCACCATACGCTCCACCATCACCAAACGCTCCTTTATCACCATACGCTCCTCCATCCACATCCCTCACCTCACAGGAAGAAGGGCTCGATAAATGAAGGAGGCAAGAAAGTGAAGGAGAGAGGAGATTCAACAGATGAGGGAAAGAAAAGTGACAAAAGAGGGAGACGAACTTAAGTGATGAGAAGGGAAGGCAAGGAGAGGGAGAGAGAGGGAGAAAGAGAAGGGGAGAGAGAGGGAGAAAGAGAGGCACACACACAAACAGGATATACGGAAAGAGGTTGAGGAAGAAAGTGGGAAGAAAGTGGGAAGAAAAAGGGAGAGAGGGAGGGAATTAACTAAGAGAGGAGAGAAAAGGAAGAGTAGAAAGGGGAATGAAACGGGAAGGGATAAAGGGAGGGAAGGAAGGAGAGAGAGGTGATC
>NW_024727027.1:0-46030 GCF_018991925.1 Homarus americanus
GGTGTACCTGGGAGGCCAGAGTACCTGGGAACACAGAGGTGTACCTGGGAAATCAGAGGTACCTGGGAAAGGAGGTGTACCAGAGAACAGAAACTACAGGAAGTGCCAGAGTGTACCAGGAGTCAGAGCACCTGGAGCTCAAAGGAGCACCTAGGACATCAGAGTTACCGAACACGGAGTTAAAACACTGAGACCTGTGAGCAGAGGTCATGGAGACCAGAGGTGTACCAGCCCAAAGGAGTACCCTGGAATGTCAACGTACAAGCAGTTCAGAGAAGTACCAGGAATTCAGAGATGTACCTGGGAGGTCACGTACCTGGGAATGTCAGAGGTGTACCTGGGAATGTCAGGAGAACCTAATGTCAAAGACCTGGGAGTGTCAGAGGTACCAGGAGTGTCAGAGGCGTACCTGGAGTGTCACAGGAGTACCTGGGATGTCAGAGGTACTGGCAGTGTCAGAGGTGCACCTGGAGTGGGAGATGTACCTGGAGGTCAAAGACTGGGAATGTACAGTACCTGGGAGGTCAGAGGTACCAGGAGGTCAGAGGTGTACTTGGGAGGCTCAGAGGTGTACCTGGGAGCTGGGTGGCCTGGGAGTGCCAGAGGTACCTGGGAGACGGAGGTGTACCTGGGAGGCCAGAGGCACGGAGGATGCAGTACCTGGAGGCAAGAGATGTACCTGGAGTGTCAGAGGTGGCCTGGAGTGTTGAGGCACCTGGGAGGTCTGAGGTGTCACCTGGGAGGCTGGTTCATGTACCTGGGAGTGTCAGAGGTACCTGGAAGTGTGTACTGTGAAGTCAGAGGCACCTGGGAATGACACGGAGGTACCTGGGAGGTCAGAAGGCACCTGGGAGTGTCAGAGGTGCACCTGGGAGTTTCGGTGGTACCAGGGAGTGTCAGGTACCTGGGAGGCTGAGGCCTGGGAGTGTCAGAGGTGAACTGGGAGGCCAGAGGTGTACCAGGAGGCCAGGAGTACCTGGGAGGTCAGAGGTGTACCTGGGAGGAGACAGAGGCACCTGGGAGGCTGAGGTGTACCAGGGAGCCGGAGGCACGAGAGGCCAGAGGTGCACTGGAGAGTCAGGTGGGTACCTGGGAGTGTCATGGTACCGGGAGGCCTGAAAATGGGAGGCTCAGAGGTGAGGAGGCTGGGAGGCATGGAGGCGAGGTACCTGGGAGTGACGGAGGTGTACCTGGGAGTGCAGGCACCTGGCAGAGCCTGAGGTGCACCTGGCAGTGTCTGAGGTGTACCCCAGTGTCCAGGTGTACCTGGGAGTGCTGAAGGTACCTGGAAGCTCACGTGCAACAGGGAGGACAGAGGAGCACCTAGGAGTGCCAAGCGTACCTGGGAGCATGAGAAGTACCTGGGTGTCTGGGGTGTACCTGGGAGTGTCAGATGGTACCTGGGACAGGAGTTACCAAGGAACAGGAGAGGCCTAGGAGTGCTCAGAGGTACCTGGGAGTGTCAGAGGTACCTGGGAGGCTGAGAGGTGTACCTGGGAGCAGCCGAGGTACCTGGGAGGTTCGGAGGTGTACCTGGGAGTGTAAGAAGGTACCTGGGAGTGCCGGAGGTACCTGGGAGGGCGGAGGTGCAATGGGAGTGTCAGAGTTGTACCTAGGAGGCTCAGAGGTGCACCTGGGAGCCCAGAGATGTACCTGGGAGGTCAGAGGTGTATCTGGGAGTGTCGGACGTGTACCTGGGAGTGTCAGAGGTGTACCAGGAAGGAGAAACCTGGGAGTGTCAGAGGTATTCCTAGGAGTGTCGGAGGTGCACCCGGAGTGTCAGGGTTACCCAGGAGCCAGTGGAGGACCTGGAGTGTCAGAGGTGTACCTGGGAGGTCAGGAGGTACCTGGGAGTGTCGGAGGTGTGCCTGGGAGGTAAGAAGTGTACCTGGGAGTGTCGGAGGTAAAACCTGGGAGTGTCGGAGGTGTACCTGGGAGTGTCGGCAGGTGTACCTGGGAGGTCAGAGGTGTACCTGGGAGTCTGGAGATGTACCTGGGAGTGTCAGAGGTGTATCTGGGAGTCTTGGGACGTGTACCTGGGAGTGTCAGAGGTGCAAGGAATGTCAGTGGAGACCTGGGAGTGTCAGAACCTGGGAGTAAGTGGAGGCACTGGGAGCCAGGTGTACCAGGGAGTGTCAGTGGAGTCCCTGGGAGTGTCCAGAGGTGTACCTGGGAGTACTGAGGTACCTAGGAGTGTCTGAGGTACCTGGGGTTCCGGAGAAGTACCAGGAAGTGTCACAGGAGTACCTGAGGTGAGAGGTGTACCTGAGAGTGTGAGAGGTGCACCTAGGAATGTCTGGACGGTACCTGGGAGTGTCAGAGGCGTACCTGGGAGTGTCTGAAAAGGAGTGCTCTGGAGGCACATGGGAGCAAGTCAGAGCAACCAGGAGTGAAAGAGGTGTACCTGGGAGTGTCAGAGGTGTACCAGGGAATGTCTGAGGTACCTGGGAGTGTTAGGATATGTACCAGAGAGTGTCAGAGAATACCCAGGAGTGCTGGGAGGTGTACCTGGGAGTGTCAGGACTTGTACTCAGGGAGGATCGGAGGTTTAACTGGGAGAGCCGGAGTTGTACCTGGGAGGCCGGAGGTGTACCTAGAGTGTCAGAAGTGTACTGGGAGTGCCGGAGGTGTACCTGGGAGGTCGGAGGTGTACCTGGGAGTGCGGAGGTGTACTAGGGAATGTCAGTGGAGAACCTGGGAGGTCAGAGGTGTACCTGGGAGTGCCGGAGGTGTACCGAGTGGAGGCACTGGGAGGCCGAGGTGCACCTGGGAGGTTGGGCACAGGTACCTGGGAGTGTCTAGAGGTGTACCTGGGAGTGTCAGAGGTGGCAAGCCTGGGAGTGTCAGAGGCACTCTGGGAGGTCAGAGGTGCACCTGGAGTGTCTGAGATGTACCTGGGAGTGTCTGAGGTGTACCTGGGAGTGCCTGAGGTACCGGGAGTGTCAGAGGTGTACCTGGGAGTGTCATTCATGTACCTGGGAGTGTCAGAGGTGTACCTGGAAGTGTCAGTGCTGGAAGTATCAGAGGTGTACCTGGGAATGACAGAGGTGTACCTGGGAGTCAGGAGGTGTACCTGGGAGTGTCAGAGGTGCACCTGGAGCAAGTCGGAGGTGTACCAGGAGTGTCAGGGGTGTACCTGGAGTGTCAAGGGTGTACCTGGGAGTGTCGGAGTTTAGTACCTGGGAGTGTCAGGGTGTACCAGGGAGTGTCAGTGGAGTCTGGGAGGTCAGAGGTGTACCTGGGAGTGTCTGAGGTGTACCTAGGAGTGTCTGAGGTGTACCTGGGAGTGCTGGGGTGTACCGGAGTGCAGTGAGTATCTGGGAGGCCAGAGGTACCTGGGAGGACAGAGGTGTACCTGGGAGTGTTAGGAGGTGTACCTGGGAGTGTCGGAGGTGTACCTGGGAGTGTCAGAGGTGTACCTCGGAGTGTCGGTGGGGTGCCTGGGAGTGTCAGGTGTACCTGGGAGTGTCTGAGGTGTACCTGGGAGTGTCAGGAGGTGTGCCTGGGAGTGTCAGGAGGTGCACTTGGGAGTCAGAGGTGCACCTTGAGTGACTGAGGTGTACCTGGGAGTGTGAGGTGTACCTGGCAGTGCCTGGAGGTGTACCTGGCAGTGCCTGAGGTGTACCTGCAGTGTCTGCTGTGTACCTGGGAGCAGTCGGTACCTGGAAGTGTTTGACGTATCAGGAGTGACAGAGGAGCACCTAGGAGTGTCAGAGGTGTACCTGGGACATGAGAAGTGCACCTGGGAGTGTCTGGGGTGCACCTGGGAGTGTCAGATGTGTACCTGGGAGCGTCAGGCAAATAGAATGTCAGTGGAGCACCTAGGAGTGTCGGGGAGGTGTACCTGGGAGTGTCAGAGGTGTACCTGGGAGTGTCAGAGGTGTACCTGGGAGTGAGGGTACCTATGAGTGTCGGAGGTGTACCTGGGAGTGTAAGAAGTGTACCTGGGAGTGTCGGAGGTGTACCCGGAATGGCGGAGGCAATGGGAGGTCAGAGTAGCTTAGGAGTGACAGAGGTGTACCTGGGAGTCTCAGAGATGTACCTGGGAGGTCCAGAGGTGCATCTGGAGTGTTGGACGTACCTGGGAGTGTCAGAGGTGTACCAGGGAATGTCAGTGGAGAACCCGGAGTGTCAGAGGTATCCTAGGAGCACGGAGTACCTCGGAGTGTCAGGGGTGTACCAGGGAGTGCAGGGGTGGAGCACCTGGGAGGTCAGGAGGTGTACCTGGGAGCCAGAGGTGTACCTGGGAGTGTCGGAGGTGTGCCTGGGAGAGCAAGAAGGTACCTGGAGTGTGGAGGTACCTGGAGGTCGGAGGTGACCTGGGAGTGTCACAGGTGTACCTGGGAGTGCCGAGGTGTACCTGGAGTCTCAGAGATGTACCTGGGAGGCAGGAGGTATCTGGGAGCAAGGGACGTACCTGGGAGTGTCAGAGGTACAAGGGAATGTGGGTGGAGATCCTGGGAGTGTCAGAGGTGCACTGGGAGTGTCGGAGGTGTACCTGGAAGGGGTGTACCAGGAGGTCATGGAGTCCCTGGGAGGTCAGGAGGTGCACCTGGGAGTGTCTGAGTGTGCCTGGGAGTGTCTGAGGTGTACCTGGGAGTGTCAGAGAAGCACCAGGAAGTGTCACAGGAGACCTGGGAGGGAGAGGTGTACCTGGAGTGTGAGAGGTACCCAGGAGTGTCTGTGTACCTGGGAGGTCAGAGGTCGTACCTGGGAGTGTCTGAGGTGTACTGGCAGTGTCTGAGGTACATGGGAGTGTTGGGAGAACCAGGAGTGAAAGAGGTACCTGGGAGGTCAGAGGTGTACCAGGGAATGTCTGAGGTACCTGGGAGCAGCAGATGTACCAGAGAGGCCAGAGGAATACCTAGGAGGCTGAGGTGTAACGGGGAGGTTGGGATCAGGCCTAGGAGGACGAGGTTTAACTGGGAGGCCGGAGTTGTACCTGGGAGTGCCGGAGGTGTACCTAGGAGTGTCAGAAGTGTACTGGGGAGTGTGGAGGTGTTCCTGGGAGGCCACGTACTAGGAATGTCAGTGGAGAACCTGGGAGGCTCGGGAGGGTACCTGGGAGGTCGGAGGTACCTGGGAGGTCAGGTATACCCAGGAGTGTCAGTAAAGCACGGGAGGCCAGAGGTGTACCTGGGAGGCCAGAGGTGTATCTGAGAGTGTAAAAAGGTATCTGGGAGTGGTGGACGTGGCACTGGGAGTGTCACAGGTGCACCAGAATGTCAGGAGAACCTGGGAGGCCACGGTGTGACCTGGGAGGCGGAGGTACTGGGAGTGCTGTAGCAGGAGGTCAGTGGAGTACCTGGGAGTGTCAGAGGTGTACCTGGGACTATCGGGAGGTACCTGGGAATATCGGAGGTGTACCTGGGAGTGCCAGAGGTGTAACCTGGGAGTCTCAGAAGTGAACCAGGGAGGTCAGTGAGGCCTGGAAGTGTCAGAGGTGTACCAGGGAGTGTTCAGTGGAGAACCTGGGAGTCTCAAAGGTGTACCTGGGAGTATCAGAGGTGCACCTGGGAATATCGGAGGTTTACCTGGGAATACCGGAGATGTACCTGGGAGGCAGAGGTACCTGGGAGGTCAGAGGTGTACCTGGGAGGTCACAGGAGCACCTGGGATTGTCAGACGGGTACCTGGCAGTGCCAGAGGTGTACCTGGGAGTGTCAGAGATGTACCTGGGAGGTCAAACGTGATCGGAATGTCAGAGGTACCAGGAATGTCAGTGGAGAACTTGGGAGTTCAGAGGTGTGCAGATGTACCTTGGAGTGTCAGAGGTACCTGGAGTGTCACAGGAGTACCTGGGATTGCTGGGACGTGTACCTGGCAGTGTCAGAGGTGTACTGGGAGGTCAGAGATGTACCTGGTAGTGTCAAACGTATCTGGGAATGTCAGAGGGTACCAGGAATGCTGTGGAGAACTTGGGAGTGTCAGAGGTGTACCTGGGAGGTCAGAGGTGTACCTTGGAGTGTCAGAGGGTACCTGGGAGGTCACAGAGCCCTGGGATTGTCAGAGGTTACCTGGCTGTGTCAGAGGTGTACCTGGGAGGCCAGAGCACTGGGAGCGTCAAAGGTGTATCTGGGAATGTCGAATGTGTACCTGGGAGTGTCAGAGGTGTACCAGGAATGTCAGTGGAGCACTTGGGAGTGCTCAGAGGTGTACCTGGAGGCCAGAGATGTACCTGGGAGTGTCAGGTACCTGGCAGTGTCAAGGTGTTCCTGGGAGGCCAGAGGTGTACCAGGGAATGTCAGTGGAGTACCAGGGAGGTGGCAAGGTACATGGGAGTGCTCGGAGGTGTACCTGGAAGTGCTGGGAGGTACCTGGGAGGCTGGGAGGTACCTGGAGGTCGGAGGTGTCCTGGGAGGTGAGAAGTGTACCCGGAGTGCTGAGGTACCTGGAGGTCAGGGGTGTACCAGGAATGTCAGTGGAGAACCTGGGAGGTCAGAGGTGTACCTGGGAGAGCCGGAGAACCTGGGAGGTCAGGGGTACCAGGAGTGTCAGTGAGTATCTGGGAGGTCAGAGAGGTGTACCTGGGAGGACAGAGGTGTACCTGGGAGGCCAGAGGTGTTCCTGGGAGTGCCGGAGGTGTACCTGGGAGTGTAAGAGGTGTGTACTGGAGTGTCAGTGGGGTACCTGGGAGTGTCAGCGGTGTACCTGGGAGTGTCTGAGGTGTACCTGGGAGGCCAGAGGTGCCTGGAGTGTCAGAGGGAACCTGGGAGTGTCAGAGGTGCACCTTGGAGTGACTGAGGTGTACCTGGGAGGTGTGAGGTGTACCTGGCAGTGCGTCTGAGGTGTGTACCTGGCGGTGTCTGAGGTGCACTGCAGTGTCCGCGGTGTTCCTGGGAGTGTCAGCAGGCACTGGGAAGTGTCAGACGGTATCAGGAGTGACAGAGGAGTACCTAGAGTCAGAGGTACCTGGGAGTATGAGAAGTGTACCTGGGAGTGTCTGGGGTACCTGAGAGTGTCAGATGTGACCTGGGAGGTCAGGGGTGTACCAGGAATGTCAGGAGTACTCCACGAGTGTCAGAGGTGTACCTGGGAGAGCCAGAGGTGTACCTGGGAGTGTCAGAGGTGTACCTGGGAGGTCAGAGGGGTACCTGGAAGCGTGGAGGTGTACTGGAGTGAGAAGGGTACCTGGGAGTGTCGGAGGTAATGCGGAATGTCGGAGGTGTACCTGGGAGTGTCAGAGTTGTACTTAGGAGTGTCAGAGGTGTACTGGGGTCTCAGAGAGGCCTGGGAGTGTCAGAGGTGTATCTGGGAGCTGGACGGTACCTGGGAGTGTCAGAGGTGTACCAGGAATGTCAGGAGAACCGAAGGTCAGAGGTGTTCTCAGGAGTGTCGGAGGTGTACTGGAGTGTCAGGGGTGTACCAGGGGTGTCAGTGGAGCACGGAGGTCAGAGAGGTGTACCTGGGAGGTCAGAGGGTACCTGGGAGTGTCGGAGGTGCCTGGGAGAAGAAGAAGTGTACCTGGAGTGTCGGAGGGTACCTGGGAGTGTCGGAGGTGTACTGGGAGTGTCAAGCAGGTGACCTGGGAGTGTCAGAGGTGCACTGGGAGTCTCAGAGATGTACCTGGGAGTGTCAGAGATGTATCTGGGAGTAAGGACGTACCTGGGAGTGTCAGGAGGCCAAGGAAAATCAGGGAGATTCTGGGAGTGTCAGAGGTGACCTGGGAGTGTCGGATGTGTACCTGGGAGGTCAGGGGGTACCAGGGAGGTCAGGAGTCTCCTGGGAGGTCAGAGTGTGTACCTGGGAGTGTCTGAGGTGTACCTGGGAGGTCTGAGGTACCTGGGAGGTCAGGGGAGAACCAGAGTGAAAGAGAGGTGTACCTGGGATTGTCAAAGGTACCAGGAATGTCTGAGGTGTACCTGGGAGTGTTAGATATGTACCAGAGATGCCAGAGGAATACCTAGGAGTGCTGGGAGGTACCTGGGAGGTACAGAGGTGTACCTAGGAGTGTTGGGGAGGTGTACCTAGGAGGACCGGAGGTTTAACTGGGAGTGTCGGGAGTTGTACCTGGGAGTGTCGGAGGTGTACCTAGAGTGTCACAGGTGTACCTGGGAGCGTCAGAGGTGTACCTGGGAGTTCTCAGAAATGTACTGGGAGTCTCAGAGTTGTACCTGGGAGTGTCAGGTGCACTGGGAGTGTTGGACGGGCACTGGGAGCAATCAGGGTGTACCAGGAGGTCAGTGGAGTCCCCGGAGTGTCAGAGGAGGTACCTGGGAAGTTCTGAGGTGTACCTGGGAGTGTCTGAGGTGTACCTGGGAGTGGCAGAGAAGTACCAGGAAGTGTCACAGGAGCGCCTGGGAGTGAGAGGTGTACCTGAGAGTGTGGAGAGGTGTACCCAGGAGTGTCCGACGTACCTGGGAGGCCAGAGGTCGTACCTGGAGTGTCTGAGGTACCTGGTAGTTCAGGTACCTGGGAGGTCAGGAGAACCAGGAGTGAAAGAGGTGACCTGGGAGTGTCAGAGGTGTGGCCAGGAATGTCTGAGGTGTACTGGGAGTGTTAGATATGTACCAGAGAGTGTCAGAGGAATACCTAGGAGTGTCAGAGGTGTCCTGGGAGTGTAGAGGTGCACTTAGGAGATCGGAGGTTTAACTGGGAGTGCAGGGAGTTGTACCTGGGAGTGTCGGAGGTGTACCTAGAGTGTTTGAAGTGTACTGGGAGTGTCACAGGTGTACCTGGGAGGCCAGAGGTGTACCCGGGAGTCTCAGAGATGTACCTGGGAGGACAGAGGTGTATCTGGGAGTGTTGGACGGTACCTGGGAGGTTCAGAGGTGCACAAGGAATGTCAGGGAGAGATCTGGGAGGTCAGAGGTGTAACTGGGAGTGTTTGAGGTGTACCTGGGAGCGTCAGGGGTGTACCAGGGAGTGTCAGTGGAGTCCCTGGGAGTGTCAGAGGTGTACCTGGGAGGCCTGAGGTACCTGGGAGTGTCTGAGGTGTACCTGGGAGTGCAGAGAAGCTACCAGGAAGTGTCACAGGAGGATTAGGAGAGGAGAGGTGGAGAGTGTGAGAGGTACCTAGAGTGTCTTGACGTACCTGGGAGCAAGCTGGAGGTCGTACCTGGGAGTGCCTGAGGTACCTGGTAGTGCCTGAGGTGTGCCTGGGAGGTTAGGGAGAACCAGGGAGGAAAGAGGTGTACCTGGGAGTGTCAGAGGTGTACCAGGGAATGTCTGAGGTGGACTGGGAGTGTTAGATATGTACCAGAGAGTGTCAGAGAATACCTAGAGAGTGTCAGATGTACCTGGGAGGCCAAAGGTGCACCTAGGAGGATCGGAGGTTTAACTGGAGGCCGAGTTGTACCTGGGAGTGTCGGAGGTGTACCTAGGAGGTCACAGGTGTACCTGGGAGTGCCGGAGGGTACCTGGGAGTCTCAGAGATGCACCTGGGAGTCTCAGAGATGAACCTGGGAGGTCAGCAGGATATGGGAGTGGACGTGTACCTGGGAGTGTCAGAGGTGTACCAGGAATGTCAGTGAGATCTGGGAGGTCAGAGGTACCTGGGAGTGCCGGAGGTGAACCTGGGAGTGTCAGGGGTGTACCAGGAGGTTGTGAGTCTCCTGGGAGCCAGAGGTGTACCTGGGAGGCCTGAGGTGTACCTGGAGGCCTGAGGTACCTGGAGTGCCAGAGAATGTACCAGGAAGTGTCACAGGAGCACCTGGAGTGTGAGAGGTGTACCTGAGAGTGTGAGAGGTGTACCTAGAGTGTCTGACGTACTTGGGAGTGTCAGAGGTCGTACCTGGGAGGTCTGAGGTGTACCTGGTAGTGTCTGAGGTGTACCTGGGAGTGCAAGGGAGAAACCAGGGAGGAAAGAGGTGCACCTGGAGTGTCAGAGGTGTACCTGGAATGTCTGAGGTGTACCTGGGAGTGTTAGATATGTACCAGAGAGTGTCAGAGGTGTACCTGAGTGTCGGAGGTGCACCTGGGAGTGTGAGAAGTGGCCTGGGAGTGTCAGAGGTACCTGGGAGTGTCAGGGGTGTTCCAGGAATGTCAGGAGAACCTGGGAGAGCCAGAGGTACCTGGGAGTGCCTGAGGTACCTGGGAGGCTCAGAGGTGTGCCTGGGAGTGTCAGAGGTGCACTTGGAGTGTCAGAGGTGCACCTTGAGACTGAGGTGTACCTGAGAGGTGTGTGAGGTGCACTGGCAGTGTCTGGAGGTACCTGGCGAGTGTTCGAGGTGCACTCAGGTCTGCGGTGTACCTGGAGTGTCAGGTACCTGAAGTGTTAGACGTGTATCAGGAGTGACAGAGAGTACCTAGGAGCTCAGAGGTACCTGGGAGTATGAGAAGTGTACCTGGGAGGTCTGGGGTGTACCTGGGAGCTCAGATGTGTACCTGGGAGGTTGTACCAGGAATGTCAGTGGAGTACCTAGGAGGTCAGAGGTACCTGGGAGTGTCAGAGGTGTACCTGGGAGTGTCAGAGGTGTACCTGGGAGGTCAGAGGGGTACCTGGGAGGTCGGAGGTGTACCTGGGAGTGTAAGAAGTGTACCTGGGAGATGCCGGAGGTGTACCTGGGAATGTTGGAGGTGTACCTGGGAGTGTCAGAGTTGTACTTAGAGTGTCAGAGGTGTACCTGGGAGTCTCAGAGATGTCCCTGGGAGTGCCAGAGGTGTACCTGGGAGGTCTGAGGTGTACCCAGGAGGATCGGAGGTTTAACTGGGAGTGGAGTTGTACCTGGGAGTGTCGGAGGTACCTAGAGTGTCACAGGTACCTGGGAGTGTCAGAGGGCACCTGGAGTCTCAGATGTACCTGGGAGTGTCAGAGATGTACCTGGGAGTGTCAGAGGTATCTGGAGTGTTGGACGTGTACCTGGGAGTGTCAGAGGTGTACCAGGGAATGTCAGTGGAGATCCTGGGAGTGTCACAGGTGTACCTGGGAGTGTCGGAGGTACCTAGAGCAACAGGTGTACCAGGAGTGTCAGTGGAGTCTCCTGGGAGGTCAGAGGTGTACCTGGGAGTGCCTGAGGTGTACTGGGAGTGTCTGAGGTACTGGGAGTGTCAGAGAAGTACCAGGAAGTGTCACAGAGTACCTGGGAGTGTGAGAGGTGCCCTGAGAGGTGTGAGAGGTGTACCAGGAGTGTCTGGACGGTACCTGGGAGCCAGAGGTCGACCTGGGAGGTTCGAGGTGTACCTGGTAGTGTCTGAGGTGTACCTGGGAGGTCAGGAGAACCAGGGAGTGAAGAGGTGTACCTGGGAGGTTCAGAGGTACCAGGAATGTCTGAGGTGTACCTGGGATGTTAGATATGTACCAGAGAGTGTCAGAGGAATACCTAGGAGTCAGAGGTGTACCTGGGAGTGTCAGAGGTGTACTTAGGAGACTGGAGGTTTAACTGGGAGTGTCGGAGTTGTACCTGGGAGTGTCGGAGGCAACCAGGAGGCCAGAAGTGTACTGGGAGTGCCGGAGGTGTACCTGGGAGGCCGGAGGTGTACCTGGGAGGTCAGAGGTGTACTAGGAATGTCAGTGAGAGAACCTGGGAGGTCAGAGGTGTACCTGGGAGTGTCGGAGGTGTACCTGGGAGTGTCAGGGGTATACCAGGGAGTGTCAGTAAAGTACCTGGGAGGCCAGAGGTGTACATGGGAGGCCAGAGGTGTATCTGGGAGTGTCAAAGGTGTATCTAAGAGTGTTGACGTGTACCTGGGAGTGTCACAGGTGTACCAGGAATGTCAGTGGAGAACCTGGAGGCCAGGTGTACCTGGGAGTGTCGGAGGTGTACCTGGGAGGTCAGGGGTGTAGCAGGGAGGTCAGGAGTACCTGGGAGGCCAGAGGTACCTGGGAGTGTTAGGAGGTACCTGGGAGTGTCAGAGGTACCTGGGAGGCCAGAGGTACCTGGGAGTGTCAGAGGTATCCTGGAGGTCAGAGGTGACCTGGGAGGCTCATGTACCTGGGAGGTCAGGGAGAACCAGGGAGTGAAAGAGGTACCTGGGAGGCTGGTGTAGCCAGGGAGTGTCTGAGGTATCTGGGAGGCCAGAGGTACCAGGGAGTGCCAGAGGAATACCCAGAGGTCAGAGGTGTACCTGGGAGTGTCAGAGGTGCACCTAGAGTACGGAGGTTTCCCGGAGTGTCGGAGTTGACCTGGGAGTGTCGGAGGTGACCTGGGAGTGTCAGAAGTGTACCTGAAATGTCAGAGGTATACCAGGGAGTTGCAGTGAAGTACCTGGGAGTCTCAAAGGTGTACCTGGGAGTATCAGAGGTGTACTGGGAATATCGGAGGTACGGAACCCGGGAGGTGTACCTGGGAGCCAGAGGTGTACCGGGAGCCTCAGAGGTGAACCAGGGAGGCCAGAGGAGTACCTGGAAGTGTCAGAGGTGTACCAGGAGTGTCAGGTGGAGTACCTGGGAGTCTCTCAAAGGTGTACCTGGGAGTATCAGAGGTGTACTGAATATCGGAGGTGTACCGGGAATATCGGAGATGTACCTGGAGTGTCAGAGGTGTACCTGGGAGTGTCAGAGGTGTACCTGGGATTGTCACAGGAGTACCTGGGATTGTCAGACGTGTACCTGGCAGTGTCAGAGGTGTACCTGGAGTGTCAGAGATGTACCTGGGAGTGTCAAACGTGATCTGGGAATGTCAGAGGTGTACCAGGGAATGTTAGGGGAGAACTGGGAGGTCAGAGGTGTACCTGGGAGTGTCAGAGGTGTACTCTGGAGTGTCAGAGGTGTACCTGGGAGTGTCGGAGGTGCACGGAGTGTCAGAGGTACCTGGCAGTGTCAAGGTGTACCTGGGAGTGTCAGAGGCGTACCAGGGAATGTCAGTGGAGTACCTGGGAGTAAGGTGTACCTGGGAGTGGCCAGAGGTGTACCTGAAGTGACAGAGGTGTACCTGGGAGTGTCAGAGGTGTAACTGGGAGTCCGGAGGTGTACCTGGGAGGTGGAGAAGTGTACCTGGGAGTGTCTGGGGTGTGCCTGAGTGTCAGAGGTACCTGGGAGTGTCAGGGGTGTACCAGAGAGGTCAGTGGAGTACCTGGGAGTGTCAGAGATGTACCTGGGAGGTCAGTGTACCTGGGAGGTCAGAGGTGTACCTATGAGTGTCAGAGGTGTACCTGGGGGTAGCCGGAGGTGTACCTGGGAGTGTAAGAAGTGTACCGGGAGGCTGGAGGTATAACATGGGGAGTCGGGAGGTGTACCTGGGAGTGTCAGAGGTGTACTGGGAGTGTCAGGTGGAGTACCTGGGAGTGTCATGGTACCTGGGAGTGTCTGAGGGCTCTAGGAGGTCAGAGGTGCCTGGGAGGTGTCAGAGGTGCACTTGGGAGTGTCAGAGGTGCACCTTGGGTGACTGGAGGTACCTGGGAGTGTCGGAGGTGTACTTGCGAGTGTGAGAAGTGTACCTGGGAGTGTCAGAGGTGTACCTGGAGTGTCAGAGGTGTACCTGGGAGGTCAGAGGTACTGGGAGTGTCTGAGGTGTACCTGGGAGTGTAGGGGAGAACCAGGGAGGAAGAGGTGTACCTGGGAGGTCAAAGTGCACCAGGGAGTGTCTGAGGTGTATCTGGGAGTGTCAGAGGTGTACCAGAGAGTGTCAGAGGAATACCTAGGCAACAGAGGTGTACCTGGGAGTGTCAGAGATGTACCTGGAGCATCGGAGGTTTACCTGGGAGCGTTGGAGTTGTACCTGGGAGTCGGGAGGCGGACCTGGGAGGTTCAGAGGTGTACCTGGGAGTATCAGAGGTGTACCTGGGAGTGTCAGAGGTACCTGGGAATGTCAGAGGTATACCAGGAGTGTCAGTGAAGTACCTGGGAGTCTCAAGGTGTACCTGGGAGTATTAGAGGTGTACCTGGGAATGGAGGTGTACTGGAAATATCGGAGGTGTACCTGGGAGTGTCAGAGGTGTACCTGGGAGCTCAGAGGTGAACCAGGAGGTCAGAGGAGTACTGGGAGTGTTGGTGGAGTACCAGGAGTCTCCAAAGGTGTACCTGGGAGTATCAGAGGTACCTGGGAATATCGGAGGTACTGGGAATATCGGAGATGTACCTGGGAGGTTGACCTGGGAGGTCAAGAGGTACCTGGGAGGTCAAGGAGTACCTGGGATTGTCAGACGTGTACTGGCAGTGTCAGAGGTGTACCTGGGAGGTCAGAGATGTACCTGGGAGTGTCAAACGTATCTGGGAATGTCGGACGTGGACCTGGGAGTGTCAGGAGGTGACCAGGGAATGTCAGTGGAGAACTTGGGAGTGTCAAGCAGGTGTGCCTGGGAGTGTCAGAGGTGTACCTGGAGTGTCAGGAGGTGTACCTGGGAGTGTCGGAGGTGTCCTGGGAGTGTCAGAGGTGTACCTGGCAGGTGGCAGGTGTACCTGGGAGGTCAGAGGTGTACCAGGAATGTCAGTGGGAGTACTTGGAGTGTCGATGTGTACCTGTGAGTGTCACAGGTGGCCTGGAAGTGTCAGAGGTGTACCTGGGAGTGTCAAAGGTGTACCTGGAGTGTCGGAGGTGGCCTGGGAGGTGGAGAAGTGTACCTGGGAGTGTCTGGGGTGTACCTGGGAGTGTCAGAGGTGTACCTGGAGTGTCAGGGGTGTACCAGGAGTGTCAGGTGAGTACCAGGGAGTGTCACAGATGTACCTGGGAGTGTCAGAGGTGTTCCTGGAGGTCAGAGGTGTACCCATGAGTGTCAAAGGTGTACCTGGGAGTGTCGGAGGTGTACCTGGGAGTGTAAGAAGGTACCTGGGAGTGTCGGAGGTATACTGGGAGTGTCGGAGGTGTACCTGGGAGTGTCAGAGGTATATGGGAGTGTCAGTGGGAGTACCTGGGAGTGTCACGGTGTACCTGGGAGTGTCTGAGGTGTACCTGGAGTGTCAGAGGTGTGCCTGAGAATGTCAGAGGTGCACTTTGGAGCAGCTGGGCAAAACTTTGAGTGACTGAGGTGTACCTGGTGAGTGTCAGAGGTGTACCTGGAGTGCAGAGGTGTACCTGGGAGTGTCAGGGGTGTACCAGGGAGTGTCAGGAGGCCTGGGAGGTCAGGGGTGTGCACTGGGAGTGTCGGGAGGCATGGCGAGTGTCAGAGGTGTGCCTTGCAGTGTCACCGGTGTTCTGGAGTGTCAGAGGTGCCTGGGAGTGTCGGAGGTACCTGGGAGTGTCGGGGTGTACCTGGAGTGTCAGGAGGTGTACCAGGGAATGTCAGTGGAGAACCTGGGAGTGTCAGAGGTGTACCCAGGAGTGTCGGAGGTGTACCTGGGAGTGTCAGGGCTATACCAGGGAGTGTCAGTAAAGTACCTGGGAGTGTCAGAGGTGTACCTGGGAGTGTCAGAGGTGTATCTGGGAGTGTCAGAGGTGTATCTGGGAGTGTTGGACGTGTACCTGGGAGCGTCACAGGTGTACCAGCTAATGTCAGTGGAGAACCTGGGAGTGTCAGGGGTGTACCTGGGAGTGTCAAAGGTGTACGAGGGAGTGTCTGAGGTGTATCTGGGAGTGTCAGAGGTGTACCAGGGAGTGTCAGAGGAATACCTAGGAGTGTCAGAGGAAATTTGGAGTGTCAGAGGTGTACCTAGGAGCATCGGAGGCCTACCTGGGAGTCGGAGGTGTACCTGGGAGTGTCAGAGGTGTACCAGGGAGTGTCAGAGGTGTACCTGGGAGTGTCAGAGGCGTACCTGGGAGTGTCACAGGTGTACCTGGGAGTGTGAGAGGTGTACCTGGGAACGTCAGAGGTATACCAGGGAGTGTCAGTGAAGTACCTGGGAGTCTCAAAGGAGTACCTGGGAGTATCGGAGGTGTACCTGGGAATATCAGAGGTGTACCTGGGAATATCCGAGGTGGACCAGGGAGTGTCAGAGGTGTACCTGGGAGTCTCAGAGGTGAACCAGGGAGTGTCAGAGGAGAACCTGGGAGTGTCAGAGGTGTACCAGGGAGTGTCAGTGGAGTACCTGGGGTCTCAAAGGTGTACCTGGGAGTATTAGAGGTGTACCTGGGAATATCGGAGGTGTACCTGGGAATATCGGAGATGTACCTGGGAGTGTCAAAGGTGCACCTGGGAGTGTCATAGGTGTACCTGGGAGTGTCACAGGAGTACCTGGGATTGTCAGACGTGTACCTGGCAGTGTCAGAGGTGTACCTGGGAGTGTCAGAGATGTACCCGGGAGTGTCAATCGTGTATCTGGGAATGTCGGACGTGTACCTGGGAGTGTCAGAGGTGTACCAGGGAATGTCAGTGGAGTACTTGGGAGTGTCAGAGGTGTACCTGGGAGTGTCAGAGATGTACCTGGGGAGTGTCAAAGGTGTACCTGGGAGTGTCAGAGGTGTACCTGGGAGTGTCAGAGGTGTACCTGGGAGTTTCAGAGGTGTACCTGGGATTGTCAGAGGTGTACCTGGGAATGTCAGAGGTGTAACCTGGGAGTGTCAAAGGTGTACTATGAGTGTCACAGGTACTGGAAGTGTCAGAGGTGTACCTGGGAGGTCAAGGTGTACCTGGGGAGTCTGGAGGTGTGCCTGGGAGTGTGAGAAGTGTACTGGGAGTGTCTGGGTGTACTGGGAGGTCAGAGGTACTGGGAGGTCAGGTGTACCAGGAGTGTCAGTGGAGTACCTGGGAGTGTCAGAGATGTACCTGGGAGGTCAGAGGTGTACCTGGGAGGCTCAGGAGGTACCTGTGAGTGTCAAGGTGTACTGGGAGTGTCGGAGGTGTACCTGGAGTGTAAGGAGGTACCTGGAGTGTCGGAGGTATACCTGGGAGTGTCGGAGGTGTACCTGGGAGTGTCAGAGGTGTACATGGGAGTGTCAGTGGAGTACCTGGAGTGTCAGGGTGTACCTGGGAGTGTCTGGAGGCACGGGAGGTCAGAGGTGTGCCTGGGAGGTCAGAGGCACTTGGGAAGTCAGCGGTGCACCTTGGAGTGACTGAGGTGTACCTGGAGAGTGTCAGAGGTGTACCTGGGAGAGTCAGAGGTGTACCTGGGAGTGTCAGGGGTGTACCAGGAGTGTCAGTGGAGTACCTGGGAGTGTCAGGTGTACCTGGGAGGCCGGAGGTGTACAAGAGTGTTAGGAGGTGTACCTGGCAGTGTCACCGGTACCTGGGAGTGCTCAGAGGTGTGCCTGGGAGTGTCAGGGGTGTACCTGGGAGTATCTGAGGTGTACCTGGGAGTGTCTGAGGTGTACCTGGGAGGTCAGAGAAGTACCAGGAGTGTCACAGGAGTGCCTGGGAGTGTGAGAGGTGTACCTGGGAGGTCAGAGGTGTATCTGGGAGTGTCGGGACGTACCTGGGAGGTCAGAGGTGTACCAGGAATGTCAGTGGAGTACTTGGAGTGTCAGAGGTGTACCTGGGAGGGTCAGAGGTGTGCCTTGAGTGTCAGAGGTGTGACCTGGGAGGTCATAGGTGTACCTGGGAGTGTCTGAGGTGTGCCTGGAGTGTCAGGGAGAACCAGGGAGGAAAGAGGTACTGAGTGTCAAAGGTGTACCAGGAGTGTCTGAGGTGTATCTGGGAGTGTCAGAGGTGTACCAGGGAGTGTCAGGAGGAATACCTGGGAGTGTCAGAGGTGTACCTGGGAGTGTCAGAGGTATTCCAGGAGTCTCGGAGGTTTACCTGGGAGTGCCGGAATTGTACCTGGGAGTGCGGAGGGACCTGGGAGTGTCAGAGGTGTACCAGGAATGTCAGACGTATGCCAGGGAGTGTCAGTGAAGTACCTAGGAGTCTCAAAGGTGTGCGGGAGTATCAGGAGTGTACCTGGGAATATCGAGGCGTGCCTGGGAAGATCAGGTGTGCCTGGGAGTGTCAGAGGTGTGCCTGGGAGTCTCAGAGGTGAACAAGAGTGTCAGAGGAGTACCTGGGGAGTGTCAGAGGTGTGCCAGGGGTGTCAGTGGAGTACCTGGGGTCTCCAGGTGTGCCTGGGAGTATCAGAGGTGCAGGAATATCGGAGGTGTACCTGAATATCGGAAATACCGGAGTGTCAGAGGTGTACCTGAGTGTCAGAGGTGTGCCTGTGAGTGCAGGAGTGCCTGGGATTGTCAGAGGTGTGCCTGGCGAGTGTCAGAGGTGTGCCTGGAGTGTCAGAGATGTGCCTGGGGTGTCAGGTGTATCTGGGAATGTCGGATGTGTGGCTGGGGTGTCAGGGTGTACCAGGGATGTCAGTGGAGTACTTGGGGTGTCAGGTGTGCCTGGAGTGTCAGAGGTGTGCCTTGGAGTGTCAGGGGTGTACCTGGGGGTGTCAGAGGTGTGCCTGGGGTGTCAGGTTGTACCAGTGTCAGTGTGACCTGGCAGTGTCAGAGGTGTACCAGGGAATGTTTGTGGAGTACCTTTGGGTGTCAAGGTGTACCAGGGGAGTGTCAGAGGTGTACCTGGGAGTGTCAGAGGTGTACCTGGGGAGTGTCAGAGGTGTTCCTGGGGTGTCAGAGATGTACCTGGGAGTCTCAGAGGTGTGCACCGGGAGTATCAGGTGTGCCTGGGAGTGTATGGAAGTGTGCACCGAGTGTCGGAGGTGTGCCGGGGTGTCGGAGGTGTGCCTGGGAGTGTCACAGGTGTGCCTGGGGTGTTAGAGGTGTGCCTGAGTCTCAGAGATGTGCCTGGGGTGTCAGGGTGTATCTGGGGTGCTGGACGTGTGCCTGGGATTGTCAGAAATGTGAGAGGGAATGTCAGTGGAGATCCTGGGGTGTCGGGTGTACCTGGGAGTGTCTTAGGTGTGCCTGGGGAGTGTCAGAGGTGTGCCAGGGAATGTCTGAGGTGTACCTGGGAGTGTTAGATATGTACCAGAGAGTGTCAGAGGAATAGCCTAGGAGTGTCAGAGGTGTACCTTGGAGTGTCAGAGGTGTACCTAGGAGGATCGGAGGTTTAACTGGGAGTGTTGGAGTTGTACCTGGGAGTGTCGGAGGTGTGCCTGGGAGTGTCAAGTGTGCTGGGGTGTCAGAGGTGTGCCTGAGAGTGTCGGAGGTGGACCTGGGAGTGTCAGATGTGCCGAGGGAATGTCAGTGGAGAACCTGGGAGTGTCAGGTGTGCCTGGGGTGTCGTGAGGTGCACCTGGGGGTGTCAGAGGTGCCTGGGAGGTGTCCGGAGGTGCCTGGGAGTGTAGGAGTGTGCCTGGGGTGTCGGAGGTGTGCCTGGGAATGTCGGGGTGTGCCTGGGGTGTCAGATTTGTACTTAGGGTGTCAGAGGTGTGCTTGGGAGTCTCAGAGATGTACCTGGGAGTGTCAGAGGTGTATCTGGGAGTGTTGGACGTGTACCTGGGGTGTCAGAGGTGTACCAGGGAATGTCAGTGGAGAACCTGGGAGTGTCAGAGGTGTGCCTGGGAGTGTCGGAGGTGTGCCTGGGGTGTCAGGGTGTACCAGGGAATGTCAGTGGAGTACCTGGGAGTTTCAGAGGTGTACCTGGGAGTGTCAGAGGTGTGCCTGGGGTGTCAGAGGTGTTCCTGGGAGTGTCAGAGATGTACCTTGGAGTCTCAGAGGTGTACCTGGGAGTGTCGGAGGTGGGAGTGTAGAGTGTGCCTGGGGTGTCGGAGGTGTGCCTGGTGTCGGAGGTGGTACCTGGTGTCACAGGTGTGCCTGGGAGTGTCAGTGTGCCTAGTCTCACAGAGATGTGCCTGGGAGTGTCAGAGATGTATCTGGGAGTGCTGGACGTTAGTGCCTGGGATTATCAGGGGTGTACAGGGAATGTCAGTGGAGATCCTGGGAGTGTCAGAGGTGTGCCTGGGGAGTGTCGGAGGTGTACCTGGGAGTGTCAGGGGTTTACCAGGGAGTGTCAGTGGAGTCCTGGGAGTGTCAGAGGTGTGCCTGTGAGTGTCTGAGGTGTGCCTGGGGTGTGTGGGGTGTGCCTGGGGTGTCAGAGTACCAGGAGTGTCACAGGGGTGCCTGGGAGTGTGAGATGTGTACTGGGGAGTGTGGGGTGTACCTGGTGTCTTGGGTGTGCCCGGAGTGTCAGAGGTGTGCCTGGGAGTGTCTGGGGTGTGCGGGTCTCAGAGATGTGCTGGGGTGTCAGAGGTATCTGGGAGTGCTGGACGTGTACCTGGGATTATCAGAGGTGTACAAGGGAATGTCAGTGGAGATCCTGGGAGTGTCAGAGGTGTGCCTGGGGTGTCAAGGTGTTCCTGGGAGTGTCAGGGGTTTACCAGGGAGTGTCAGGGGAGTCCTGGGGTGTCAGAGGTGTGCCTGGGGGTGTCTGGGGTGTGCCTGGGGTGTCTGGTGTGCCTGGGGTGTCAGAGAGTCCAGGAAGTGTGCAGTACCTTGGGGATGTGTGCCTGGGTGTGAGGTGTGCCTGGGTGTGTTGGGCGTGCCTGGGGAGTGTCAGGGGTGTGCCTGGGGAGTGTCAGAGGTGTGCCGGTGTCTGGGGTGTGCCTGGGGTGTGAGATGTGTGCCTGGGGAGTGTGGGGTGTGCCTGGGGTGTCAGGGGTGTGCCTGGGGTGTCAGGGGTGTGCCTGGGGTGTCTGATGTGTACAGGGGTGTGGAGAGGTGTGCCTGGGGTGTCAGAGGTGTGCCTGGGGTGTGGGGGTGTGCCTGGGGGTGTGAGAGGTGTGCCTGGGGGTGTCAGAGGTGTGCCTGGGGTGTTAGGCGTGCCTGGGGGTGTCTGGGGTGTGCCTGGGTGTGAGATGTGTGCCTGGGGTGTCTGAGGTGTGCCTGGGGTGTGGATGTGTGCCTGGGTGGGGTTGCCTGGGGTGTCTTGGGCGTGCCTGGGGTGTCAGGGGTGTGCCTGGGGTGTCAGAGGTGTGCCTGGGGTGTCTGGGGTGTGCCTGGGGTGTGGAGATGTGTGCCTGGGTGTGGGGTGTGCCTAGGTGTCTTGGGCGTGCCTGGGGTGTGGAGGTGTGCCTGGGGTGTCTGGGGTGTGCCTGGGGAGTGTCAGGGTGTGCCTGGGAGTGTCAGGGGAGAACCAGGGGAGTGAAAGGGGTGTGCCTGGGAGTGTCAGAGGTGTGCAGGGGATGTCTGAGGTGTGCCTGGGAGTGTTAGATATGTGCAGAGTGTCAGAGAGGAATGCCTGGGGTGTCAGAGGTGTACCTGGGAATGTCAGAGGTGTACCTAGGAGGATCGGAGGTTTAGTGAGTGTCGGAGTTGTTCCTGGGAGTGTCGGAGGTGTACCTGGAGTGTCAAAGTGTACTGGGAGTGTCGGAGGTGTGCCTGGGAGTGTCGGAGGTGTGCCTGGGAGTGTCAGAGGTGTGCAGGGAATGTCAGTGGAGAACCTGGGAGTGTCAGAGGTGTGCGTGGGAGTGTCGTAGGTGTGCCTGGGGTGTGGGGTGTGCCAGGGAGTGTCATTGGAGTGCCTGGGAGTGTCAGAGGTGCCTGGGAGTGTCAGAGGTGTGTCTGGGAGTGTCAGAGGGTGTATCTGGGAGTGTTGGACGTGCCTGGGGAGTGTCAGAGGTGTGCCTGGGAGTCTCAGAGGTGAACCAGGGAGTGTCAGAGGAGAACCTGGGGTGTGAGAGGTGTGCCTGGGGTGTACAGGGTGGTGCCTGGGATTGTCAGACGTGTACCTGGCAGTGTCAGAGGTGTGCCTGGGGTGTCAGAGATGTGCCAGGGAATGTAATCGTGTATCTGGGAATGTCGGACGTGTGCCTGGGGAGTGTCAGAGGTGTGCCAGGGAATGTCAGTGGAGTGCTGGGGAGTGTCAGGGTGTGCCTCAGGTGTCAGAGGTGCACCTTGGAGTGTTAGAGATGTGCCTGGGGTGTCAGGAGGTGTACCTGGGGTGTCAGAGGTGTACCTGGCAGTGTCAGCAGGTGTGCCTGGGAGTGTCAGAGGTGTGCCAGGGGGATGTCAGGGGTGGAGTGCCTGGGGAGTGTCAAATGTATGCCTGGGGTGTCAGAGGTGTACCTAGGTGTCAGAGGTGTGCCTGGGAGTGTCAGGAGGTGTGCCTGGGAGTGTCGGAGGTGTGCCTGGGAGTGTGAGGTGTGCCTGGGGAGTGTCTGGTGTGTGCCAGGGGTGTGGGGGTGTGCCTGGGGTGTCGGGAGGTGTGCCTGGGGTGTCGGAGTGTGCCTGGGGTGTCAGGGTGTGCTTGGGAGTGTCAGAGGTGTGTGCCTGGAAGTGTCAGAGGGTGTGCCTGGAGTGTCAGAGGTGCCTGGGGTGTCAGGGTGTGCCTAAGTGTCATAGGTGTGCCTGGTGTCAGGAGGTGTGCCTGGGGTGTAGAGTGTGCCTGGGGTGTCTGGAGGTGTACCTGGGGTGTCGGAGGTGTGCCTGGGAGTGTCAGAGGTGTGCCAGGGTGTCAGTGGAGTGCCTGAGGTGTCCAGCGGTGTGGGGAGTGTCTGTGTGCCTGGGGTGTCAGAGGTGTGCCTGGGGTGTCAGGGTGCATTTGGGGGTGTCAGAGATGCGGAGTGACTGGTGTACCTGGGGAGTGTCTAGGTGTGCCTGTGGCAGTGTCTGGGGTGTGCCTGGCAGTGTCTGAGGGTGTGAGGCAGTGTCAGCAGTGTACCTGGGAGTGTCAGCGGTGTGCCTGGGAGTGTTAGACAGTGTCAGGGAGTGACAGAGGGGTTACCTGGGGTGTCAGAGGTGTACCCAGGGTGTGGGAAGTGTGCCTGGGGTGTCTGGGGTGCAGGGTGCCAGAGGGTGTGCCTGGGATTGTCCAGGGGGTGTGCAGGGGAATGTCAGTGGAGTGCCTGGAAGTGTCAGTGGTGTGCATGGGGAGTGTCAGAGGTGTGCCTGGGGTGTCAGGGGGCCTGGGGTGTCAGAGTGTGCCTGGGGAGTGTCGGAGGTGTGCTGGGGTGTGAAGTGTGGGAGTGTCGAGGTGTGCCTGGGGTGTCAGGGAGGCGTGCCTGGGAGTGTCAGGGGTTGTACTTAGGGTGTCAGAGGTGTGCCACAGAGTCTCAGAGATGTGCAAGTGTCAGAGGTGTGTCAGGTGTTGCACGTGTACTTGCAAGTGTCAGAGGTCTGCCAGGGAATGTCAGTGGAGAACCTGGGAGTGTCAGAGGTGTGCCTGGGGAGTGTCGGAGGTGCACCTGGGGAGTGTCAGGGGGTGTGCCAGGGAGTGTCAGTGGAGTAACTGGGGAGTGTCAGAGGTGTGCAGTTTCAGAGGGTGTGCCTGGGAGTGGGGTGTGCCTGGGGTGTCAGGGTGTGCCTGGGTGTCAGGTGTGCCTGGGGTGTCGGAGGTGTGCCTGGGGTGGGGGTGTGCCTGGGGTGTCAGGTGCCTGGGGTGTCGGAGGGGTGTCACAGGTGTGCCTATGGTGTCATGGGTGTGCAAGTCTCAGAGATGTGCCTCAGAGTGTCAGAGGTGTGCCTGGGGAGTGTCAGGTGTGCCTCAGGTGTCAGGGGTGTGCAGGGGTGTCCAGTGGAGTCCTGGGGTGTCAGAGGTGTGCCTGGGGAGTGTCTGGGGGTGTGCCTGGGGAGTGTCTGTGAGGTGTGCCTGGAGTGTCAGAGAGGTACCAGGGGAGTGTCACAGGGAGTGCCTGGGGTGCTGAGAGGGCTGTGCCTGGGGAATGTGAGGTGTGTGCCTGGGGTGTCTGGGGTATGCAGGGGTGTCAGGGTGTGCCCTGGGAATGTGGGGTGTGCCTGGGGTGTTAGATATGTGCCAGAGGTGTCAGGAATACCTAGGGTGTCAGAGGTGTACCTAGGAATGTCAGAGGTGTGCCTGGGGATCAGGAGGTTTAACTGGGGAGTGTCAGGTTGTACCTGGGAGTGTCAGAGGTGTGTGCCTGGGGAGTGTCAGAGGTGTGCCTGGGGGGAGTGTCAGGTTGTGCCTGGGGAGTGTCGGAGGTGTGCCTGGGGTGTCAGGAGTGTGCTGGGGAGTGTCGGAGGTGTGCAGGAGTGTCGAGGTGTGCCTGGGGGTGTCAGAGGTGTGCCAGGAATGTCAGTGGAGAACCTGGGGAGTGTCAGAGGTGTGCGTGGGAGTGTCGTGGGTGTGCCTGGGAGTGTCAGGGGTGTGCCAGGGAGTGTCATTGGGTGCCTGGGAGTGTCAGAGGTGTGCCAGTGTCAGAGGTGTATCTGGGAGTGTCAGAGTGTATCTGGAGTGTTGGACGTGTGCCTGGGAGTGTCAGAGGTGTGCCTGGGAGTCTCAGAGGTGAACCAGGGTGTCAGAGGAGAACCTGAGTGTCAGAGGGTGTGTGCCAGGGGTGTCAGTGGGTACCTGGGGTCTCAAGGTGTGCCTGGGAGTGATGAGGTGTGTGGGAATATCGGAGGTGTGCCTGGGAATATCGGAGATGTGCCTGGGAGTGTCAAGGTGTACCTGGGGTGTCATAGGTGTGCCTGGGGAGTGTCAGGGAGTGCCTGGGATTGTCAGACGTGTGCCTGGCTGTCAAGTGTGCCTGAGTGTCAGAGATGTGCCTGGGGTGTCAATCGTGTATCTGGAATGTCGGACGTGTGCCTAGTGTCAGAGGTGTGCCAGGGAATGTCAGTGGAGTGCTTGAGTGTCAGAGGTGTGCCTGGAGTCAGAGGTGCACCTTGGGTGTCAGAGGTGTGTAGAGTGTGGACCTGGGAGTGTCAGAGGTGTGCCTGGCAGTGTCAGCGGTGTGCCAGTGTCAGAGGTGTGCCAGAATGTCAGTGGGTGCCTAGTGTCAAATGTGTACCTGGAGTGTCAGAGGTGTGCCTGGAAGTGTCAGAGGTGTGCCTGGGGAGTGTCAGAGGTGTGCCTGGGAGTGTCGGAGGTGTGCCTGGGAGTGTGAGAAGTGTGCCTGGGGTGTCTGGTGTGTGCAGGGAGTGTCAGGGTGTGCCTGGGGTGTCAGGGGTGTGCAGGGGAGTGTCAGTGGAGTGCCTGGGGTGTCAGAGATGTGCCTGGGAGTAGGTGTGCCTGGGAGTGTCAGAGGTGTGCCTAGGGTGTCATGGGTGCCTGGTGGTGTCGGAGGTGTGCCTGGGAGTGTGGGGTGTGCCTGGGAGTGTCGGAGGTGTGCCTGGGAGTGTCGGAGGTGTGCCAGTGTCAGAGGTGTGCTTTAGTGTCAGTGGGTGCCTGAGAGTGTCAGCGGTGTGCCTGGGAGTGTCTGTGGTGTGCCAGTGTCAGAGGTGTGCCTGGGAGTGTCAGAGGTGCATTTGGGGTGTCAGAGTGCACCTTGGGTGGAAGGTGTGCCTGGGGTGTCTAAGGTGTGCCTGGAGTGTCTGGGTGTGCCTGGCAGTGTCTGATGTGTGCCTCGCAGTGTCAGCAGTGTGCCTGGGAGTGTCAGCGGTGTGCCTGGGAGTGTTAGACAGTATCAGGGGGTGACAGAGGAGTGCCTGGGGAGTGTGAGGTGTGCCTGGGGAGTGTGAGAAGTGTGCCTGGGGTGTCTGGGGTGTGCCTGGGGTGCCAGGGTGTGCCTGTGTCAGGGTGTGCAGAATGTCAGTGGAGTGCCTGGAATCAGTGGTGTACATGGGGTGTCAGAGGTGTGCCTGGGGTGTCAGAGGTGTGCCTGGGGGTGTCAGAGGTGTGCCTGGGGTGTCGGAGGTGCCTGGGAGTTTAAGTGTGCCTAGGAGTGTCGGAGGTGTGCCTGGGAGTGTCGGAGGCGTGCCTGGAGTGTCAGAGTTGGCCTTAGGAGTGTCAGAGGTGTGCCTGGGAGTCTCAGAGATGTACCTGGGAGTGTCAGATGTGTATCTGGGGTGTTGGACGTGTGCCTGGGGTGTGTCAGAGGTCTGCAGGGAATGTCAGTGGAGAACCTGGGAGTGTCAGAGGGTGTGCTGGAGTGTGGGTGCCTGGGAGTGTCAGGGTGTACCAGGGGTGTCAGTGGGTGCCTGGGGTGTCAGGGGTGTGCCTGGGGTTTCAGAGGTGTGCCTGGGGAGTGTCAGGGGTGTGCCTGGGGTGTCAGGGGTGTGCCGGGTGTCAGAGAGTGCCAGGGAGTGTGGGGTGCCTGGGGTGTGAGGTGTGCCTGGGGTGTGGGGAGGTGTGCCTGGGGTGTCTGGGGTATGCCTGGGGTGTCAGAGGTGTGCCTGGGGTGTCTGGGGTGTGCCTGGGGGTGTCTGGGGTGTGCCTGGGGAATGTCAGGGGAGAACAGGGTGAAGAGCTGTGCCTGAGTGTCAGAGGTGTGCCAGGGGAATGTCTGAGGTGTGCCTGGGAGTGTTTGATATGTGCCAGAGAGTGTCAGAGGAATGCTAGGGAGTGTCAGGGTGTGCATGGGATGTCAGAGGTGTACCTAGGATCGGAGGTTTAACTGGGAGTGTCAGGTTGGCCCGGAGTGTCGGAGGTGTGCCCGGGAGTGTCAGAGTGTGGGGAGTGTCGGAGTGTGCCTGGGGTGTCGGAGGTATGCTAGAGTGTCAGAGGTGTGCAGGGAATGTCAGTGGAGAACTGGAAGGTGTCAGAGGTGTGCACCTGGGTGTCTGAGGTGTGCCTGGGGGTGTATGAGGGTGTGCCTGGGGTGTCAGAGTGCCAGGAAGTGTCACAGGGTGCCTGTGTGAGATGTGTGCCTGGGGTGTGAGAGGGTGCCTGGGGTGTCTTAGGTGTGCCTGGGGTGTCAGAGGTGTGCCTGGGGTGTCTGGGGTGTGCCTGGGGAGTCTCAGAGATGTGCCTGAGTGTCAGAGGTGTATCTGGGGAGTGCTGGACGTGTGCCTGGGATTATCAGAGGTGTAGGGAATGTCAGTGGAGATCCTGGGAGTGTCAGGGTGCCTGGGGTGTCAGGAGGTGTTCCTGGGGTGTCAGGGTTTGCCAGGGAGTGTCAGTGGAGTCCCTGGGGTGTCAGAGGTGTGCCTGGGGAGTGTCTGGGGTGTGCCTGGGGTGTCTGGGGTGTGCCTGGGGTGTCAGAGTGCCAGGAGTGTGCAGGGTGCCTGGGGTGTGGGGATGTGTGTCTGGGGTGTGGAGGTGTGCCTGGGGTGTCTTGGGTGTGCCTGGGTGAGAGGTGTGCCTGGGGAGTGTTTCAGGTGTGCCTGGGGAGTGTCTGAGGTATGCCTGGGAGTTCAGGGGGAGAACCAGGGGGTGGGGTGGGCCCTGGGTGTCAGAGGTGTGCCAGGGAATGTCTGGGGAGTGTGCCTGGGAGGTTAGATATGTGCCAGAGGTGTCGGAGGAATGCCTGGGGGTGTCAGAGTGTGCCTAGGAATGTCAGAGGTGTACCTAGGAGGATCGGAGGTTTGGCACAAGTGTCAGGTTGTGCCTGGGGTGTCGGAGGTGTGCCTGGGAGTGTCAAAGTGTGCTGGGGTAATGGGAGGTGTGCCTGGGGTGTCGGAGGTGCCTGGAGTGTCAGAGGTGTACCAGGAATGTCAGTGGAGAACCTGGGAGTGTTGTCAGAGGTGTGCGTGGAGTGTCGTGGGTGTGCCTGGGGAGTGTCAGGGTGTGCAGGGGTGTCATTGGAGTGCCGGGGTGTCAGAGGTGTACCTTGGAGTGTCAGAGTGTATCTGGGGTGTCAGAGGTGTCTGGGAGTGTTGGACGTGTGCACAAGTGTCAGAGGTGTGCCGAGTCTCAGAGGTGAACAGGGTGTCAGGAGGAGACCAGAGTGTCAGGGTGTACCAGGGGGTGTCAGTGGAGTGCCTGGGGTCTCAAGGTGTGCCTGGGGTTATTGGGGTGTGCCTGGGAATATCGGAGGTGTGCTGGAATATCGGAGATGTGCCGGATGTCAAGGTGTACCTGGGAGTGTCAGAGGTGTACCTGGGAGTGTCCAGGTGCCTGGGATTGTCAGACGTGTGCCTGGCAGTGTCAGAGGTGTGCCTGGGAGTGTGAGGGGCCTGGGAGTGTCAATCGTGTATCTGGGAATGTCGGACGTGTGCCTGGAGTGTCAGGGGTGTGCCAGGGAATGTCAGTGGAGTGCTTGGGAGTGTCAGGGGTGTGCCTGGGTGTCAGAGTGCACTTGGAGTGTCAGAGGTGTGCCTGGGAGTGTCGGAGGTGTGCCTGGGAGTGTGCCTGGGGAGTGTCTGGTGTGTCTGGGAGTGTCAGAGGTGTTCCTGGGAGTGTCAGGGGTGTGCCAGGAGTGTCAGTGGTGCCTGGGGAGTGTCAGAGATGTATCTGGGAGTGTCAGAGGTGTGCCTGGGAGTGTCAGAGGTGTGCCTGGGGTGTCATGGGTGTGCCTGGTAGTGTCGGAGGTGTGCCTGGAGTGGGGGGTGTGCCTGGGGTGTCGGGTGTGCCTGGGGAGTGTCGGAGGTGTGCCTGGGGTGTCAGAGGTGTGCTTGGGGTGTCGGTGGACTGCGAGTGTCAGGGTGTGCCTGGGGTGTCTGTGGTGTGCCTGGAGTGTCAGAGGTGTGCCTGGGGTGTCAGGGTGCATTTGGGAGTGTCAGAGATGCCTTGGGTGGCTGAGGTGTGCCTGGGGTGTCTAAGTGTGCCTGTGTCTGAGGTGTGCCTGGTGTCTGGGGGTGCCTGGCAGTGTCAGCGGTGTGCCTGGGGTGTCAGCGGTGTGCCTGGGGTGTAGGCAGTATCAGGGAGTGACAGAGGAGTTGCCTGGGAGTGTCAGAGGTGTGCCTGGGAGTGTGAAGTGTGCCTGGGGGTGTCTGGGGTGTGCCTGGGGTGCCAGAGGTGTGCCTGGGGAGTGTCAGGGTGTGCCAGGGAATGTCAGTGGGGTACCTGGTGATTGTGCATGGGAGTGTCAGGGTGTGCCTGGGGTGTCAGAGGTGTGCCTGGGAGTGTCAGAGGTGTGCATGGTGTCAGGTGTGCCTGGGGTGTAAGTGTGCCTGGGAGTGTCAGGAGGTGTGCCTGGGGTGTCGGAGGCATGCCTGGGAGTGTCAGGTTGTGCTTAGGAGTGTGCAGAGGTGTGCACCAGAGTCTCAGTGATGTACCTGGGAGTGTCAGAGGTGTATCTGGGAGTGTTGGACGTGGCACCTGAGTGTCAGAGGTCTGCAGGGAATGTCAGTGGAGAATCCTGGGAGTGTCAGAGGGGTGCCTGGGAGTGTCGGAGGTGCCCTGGGAGTGTCAGGGGTGTGCCAGGGAGTGTCAGTGGAGTGCCTGGGGTGTCAGAGGTGTGCCTGGGGTTTCAGAGGTGTGCCAGGTGTCAGAGGTGTGCCTGGGGTGTCAGAGGTGCCTGAGTGTCGGAGGTGTGCCGGAGTGGAAGTGTGCCTGGGGAGTGTCAGGTGTGCCTGGGGTGTCGGAGGTGCCTGGGAGTGTCACAGGTGTGCCGTGTCATGGGTGTGCCTGGGAGTCTCAGAGATGTGCCTGGGGAGTGTCAGAGGTGTGCCTGGGAGTGTCGGAGGTGTGCCTCAGGTGTCAGGGTGTGCAGGGGAGTGTCAGTGGGTCCCTGGGGTGTCAGAGGTGTGCCTGGGGAGTGTCTGGGGTGTGCCTGGGGTGTCTGAAGTGTGCCTGGGGAGTGTCAGAAGTGCCAGGGGTGTCACGGGAGTGCCTGGGGAGTGTGAGGTGTGCCTGGGGAGTGTGAGAGGGTTTGCCTGGGGTGTCTGGTATGCCTAGTGTCAGAGGTGTGCCTGGAGTGTCTGAGGTGTGTACGCAGTGTTGGATGTGTACAGAGTGTCAGAGGAATGCCTGGGGTGTCAGAGGTGTGCCTGGGGATGTCAGGGTGTGCCTAGGGGAGGATCGGAGGTTTGCCTGGGAGTGTCAGGTTGTGCCTAGTGTCGGAGGTGTGCCTGGGGTGTCAGAGGGTATGCTGGGGAGTGTCGGAGGTGTGCCTGGGGAGTGTCGGAGGTGTGCCTGGGGTGTCAGAGGTGTGCCAGGGAATGTCAGTGGAGAACCTGGGAGTGTCAGAGGTGTGCGTGGGAGTGTCGTAGGTGTGCCTGGGAGTGTCAGGGGTGTGCCAGGGAGTGTCATTGGAGTGCCTGGGGAGTGTCAGAGTGTGTCTGGGGGTGTCAGAGGTGTGTCTGAGTGTTGGACGTGTGCAAGTGTGGGGGTGTGCAAGTGTCAGGTGTGCAAGTGTGGGGGTGTGCCTGGGGTGTCAGGTGTGCCTGGGGTGTCAGAGGTGTGCCTGGGGTGTCAGAGGTGTGCCTGGGGTGTCGGAGGTGTGCCTGGGGTGTGGAAGTGTGCCTGAGTGTCGGAGGTGTGCCTGGGGTGTCAGGTGTGCCTGGAGTGTCAGGGTGTGCCTGTGGTGTCATGGTTGTGCCTGGGAGTCTCAGAGATGTGCCAGGGTGTCAATCGTGTATCTGGGAATGTCGGACGTGTGCCTGGGGGTGTCAGAGGTGTACCAGGAATGTCAGTGGAGTACTTGGGAGTGTCAGAGGTGTACCTGGGAGTGTCAGAGGTGCCTTGGAGTGTCAGAGGTGTGCCTGGGGAGTGTCAGAGGTGTGCACCGGAGTGTCAGAGGTGTGCCTGGCAGTGTCAGCGGTGTGCCTGGGGTGTGAAGGTGTGCAGGGAATGTCAGTGGAGTGCCAGTGTCAAATGTACAGAGTGTCAGGGGTGTGCCAGTCTCAGAGGTGAACCAGGGAGTGTCAGAGAGAGACCTGGGAGTGTCAGAGGTGTGCCAGGGAGTGTCAGTGGAGTACCTGGGGTCTCAAAGGTGTGCCTGGGGATTATTAGAGTGTGCCTGGGAATATCGGAGGTGTGCCTGGGAATATCGGAGATGTGCCTGGGAGTGTCAAGGTGCCTGGGAGGTGTCTGGAGTGGCCTGGGGAGTGTCAGGGGAGTACCTGGGATTGTCAGACGTGTGCCTGGCAGTGTCAGGGGTGTGCCTGGAGTGTCAGAAGATGTGCAGAGTGTCAATCGTGTATCTGGGAATGTCAGACGTGTGCCTGGGGAGTGTCAGAGGTGTGCCAGGGATGTCAGAGTGCACCTTGGAGTGTCAGGAGGTGTGCCTGGGGTGTCAGGTGTGCCTGGGGTGTCAGAGGTGTGCCTGGCAGTGTCAGCAGGTGCCTGGGGAGTGTCAGAGTGTGCCAGGGAATGTGGGAGTGGAGTGCCTGGGTGTCCAGGTGTGCAGGTGTCAGAGGTGCACCTTGGGTGTCAGAGGTGTGCCTGGGGTGTCGGGTGTGCCTGGGGTGTCAGGGTGTGCCTGGCAGTGTCAGCGGTGTGCCTGGGGTGTCAGGTGTGCCAGGAATGTCGGTGGAGTGGGAGTGTCAAATGTGTGCCTGGGAGTGTCAGAGGTGTGCCTGGAAGTGTCAGAGGTGGCGGGAGTGTCAGAGGTGGCGCAAGTGTCAGGTGTGCCTGGGGTGTGAGGGGGTGTGCCGGTGTCTGGTGTGTGCCTGGGGTGTCAGGGGTGTGCCTGGGAGTGTCAGGGGGTGTGCCAGGGGGTGTCGGTGGTGCCTGGGGTGTCAGGATGTGCCTGGGGTGTGGAGGTGTGCCTGGGGAGTGTCAGGTGTGCCTGGGGTGTCATGGGTGTGCCTGGTGGTGTCAGGAGGTGCCTGGGGAGTGTAAGAGTGTGCCTGGGGTGTCGGAGTGTGCCTGGGAGTGTCGGAGGTGTGCCTGGGAGTGTTAGGGGTGTGCTTGGAGGTGTCAGTGGGTACAGAGGTATCAGCGGTGTGCCTGGGGTGTCTGTGGTGTGCCTGAGGGTGTCAGAGGTGTGCACAAGTGTCAGAGTGCATTTGGGAGTGTCAGAGGTGCACCTTGGGTGGTGGTGTGCAGGGGTGTCTGGGTGTGCCTGGGGTGTCTGGAGTGTGCCTGGCAGTGTCTGGGGTGTGCCTGGCGGTGTCAGCGGTGTGCCTGGGGAGTGTCAGCGGTGTGCCTGGGTGTTGGACGGTATCACGGAGTGACAGAGGAGTACCTAGGAGTGTCGGGGTGTGCCCGGAGTGTTGGGGCAGTATCAGGGGAGTGACAGAGGGTACTGGGAGTGTCAGGGGTGTGCCTGGGAGTGTGAGAAGTGGCCTGGGGAGTGTCTGGGGTGTGCCTGGGGTGCAGAGGTGTGCCTGGGGTGTCAAGGGTGGCCTGCGGTGTCTGAGGTGTGCCTGGCAGTGTCAGCGGTGTGCCTGGGGAGTGTGGCGGTGTGCAAGTGGGCAGTGTCAGGGGAGTGACAGAGGTGCCTGGGGTGTCAGGGGTGTGCCTGGGGTGTGAGAGTGTGCCTGGGGTGTCTGGGGTGTGCCTGGGTGCCAGGGGTGTGCCTGGGGTGTGGGGGTGTGCCAGGGTGTCAGTGGTGCCTGGAGGTGTCAGTGGTGTGCATGGGTGTCAGGTGTGCCTGGGAGTGTCAGAGGTGTGCCTGGGAGTGTCGGAGGGTGTGCCTGGGGGTGTAAGTGTGCCTGGGGTGTCGGTGGTGTGCCTGGGGTGTAAGAGTGTGCCTGGAGTGTCGGAGGTGTGCCTGGGGTGTCAGAGGTGTACCAGTGTCAGAGGTGTGCCTGGGGTGTCAGTGTGCCTGGGGTGTAGAGTGTGCTGGGTGTCGGAGGTGTGCCTGGGGTGTCAGGAGGTGTGCCTGGGGTGTCAGGGTGTGCCTATGTGTCATGGGTGTGCCTGGAGTCTCAGAGATGTACCTGGAGTGTCAATCGTGTGTCTGGGAATGTCGGACGTGTGCCTGGGAGTGTCAGAGGTGTGCCAGGGAATGTCAGTGGAGTACTTGGGAGTGTCAGAGGTGTGCCTGGGAGTGTCAGAGGTGCACCTTGAGTGTCAGAGGTGTGCCTGGGGAGTGTCGGAGGTGTGCCTGGGGTGTCAGAGGTGTGCCTGGCAGTGTCGGCGGTGTGTCCTGGGGAGTGTCAGAGGTGTGCCAGAATGTCAGTGGGTACCTGGGAGTGTCAAATGTATGCCTGGATTGTCAGAGGTGTGCCTGGAGTGTCAGGGTGTGCCTGGGTGTCAGAGGTGTGCCTGGGGTGTCGGAGGTGTGCCGAGTGTGGAAGTGTGCCTGGGAGTGTCTGGTGTGTGCAGGGGAGTGTCAGCGGTGTGCCTGGGGAGTGTCAGGTGTGCCAGGGGAGTGTCAGTGGGTGCCGGGAGTGTCACAGATGTGCCTGGGAGTGTCAGAGGTGTGCCTGGGGAGTGTCAGAGGTGTGCCTGGGGTGTCAGAGGTGTGCCTGGGTGTGGGAGTGTGCCTGGGGTGTCAGGTGTGCCTGGGGTGTCGGAGGTGTGCCTGGGGTGTCAGGGAGGTGTGCTTGGGGTGGTGGAGTGCCTGGGGTGTCAGGCGGTGTGCCTGGGAGTGTCTGTGGTGTGCCAGTGTCAGAGGTTGTGCCTGGGTGTCAGAGGTTGCATTTGGGGTGTCAGAGGTGCTTGGGCGACTGAGGTGTGCCTGGGGTGTCAAGGTGTGCCTGGCGGTGTCTGAGGTGTGCCTGGCAGTGTCTGGTGTGTGCCTGGCAGTGTCAGTGTGCCTGGATAGTGGCTGGTGTAGCTGGGGTGTTGGACGGTATCAGGGGTGACAGAGGTGCCTAGGAGTGTCAGAGGTGTACCTGGAGTGTGAAGTGTGCCTGGGTGTCTGGGGTGTGCCTGGGGAGTGCCAGAGGTGTGCTGGGAGTGTCAGGGGGTGTAACAGGGAATGTCAGTGGAGTACCTGGAAGTGTCAGTGGTGTGCATGGGAGTGTCAGAGGTGTACCTGAGTGTCAAGGGTGTACCTGAGTGTCAGAGGTGTGCAAGTGTCAGGTGTGCCTGGGGTTTAAGAGTGTACCTGGAAGTGTCGGAGGTGTGCCTGGGGTGTTGGAGGCGTACCTGGGGTGTCAGAGTTGTACTTAGGGTGTCAGAGGTGTGCCTGGGAGTCTCAGAGGTGCCTGGGGTGTCAGATGTGTATGTGGGGTGTTGGACGTGTGCCTGGGGTGTCGGGGAGTCTGCCAAGAATGTCAGTGGAGAACCTGGGGTGTCAGAGGTGTACCTGGGAGTGTCAGGAGGTGCACCTGGGAGTGTCAGGGATGTACCAGGGAGTGTCAGTGGAGTGCCTGGGAGTGTCAGAGGTGTGCCTGGGGTTTCAGAGGTGTGCCTGGATGTCAGAGGTGTGCCTGGGGTGTGGGGTGTGCCTGGGAGTGTCGGAGGTGTGCCTGGGGTGTAGAAGTGTGTGGAAGTGTCGGAGGTGTGCCGGTGTCCGAGGTGTGCAGGTGTCTGGGTGTGCCTGGGGTGTCATGGTGTGCAGGTCTCAGAGATGTGCCTGGGGAGTGTCAGAGGTGTGCCTGGGGTGTCGGAGGTGTGCCTCGAGGTGTCGGGGTGGCCAGGGGGTGTCAGTGGAGTCCTGGGAGTGTCAGAGGTGTGCCTGGGAGTGTCTGGGGGTGTGTCCTGGGGTGTCTGGGGTGTGCCTGGGGTGAGGTACAGGGGTGTCACAGGGGTGCCTGGGGTGTGAGAGGTGTGCCTGGGGAGTGTGAGAGGGCCTAGGTGTCTGAGGTGTGCCCTGGGGTGTCAGAGGTGTGCCTGGGGTGTCTGAGGGTGTGCCTGGGGTGTCTGGGGTGTGCCTGGGGTGTCAGAGGTGTGCAGGGGAATGTCTGAGGTGTGCCTGGAGTGTTTGATATGTGCCAGAGGTGTCAGAGGAATGCCTGGGAGTGTCAGAGGTGTACATGGGGTGTCAGAGGTGTGCCTGGGAGGATCGGAGGTTTACTGGGAGTGTCTGGAGTTGTGCCTGGGGAGTGTCGGAGGTGTACCTGGGAGAGTCAGGGTGTTCTTGGGAACAGTGGGTACCTGGGAGTGTCAGCGGTGTGCCTGGGAGTGTCTGAGGTGTGCCTGGGAGTGTCAGAGGTGTGCCTGGGAGTGTCAGAGGTGCTTGGGGTGTCAGAGGTGCCTTGGGTGACTGGTGTGCAGGTGTCAGGTGGCCTGGCAGTGTCTGGGGTGTGCAGGGGTGTCAGGGGTGTGCCTGGGTGTCATGGGTGTGCAGGTGTCAGGTCATGGGGTGTGGGGGTGTGCTTAGGAGTGTCGGACGTGTTCCTGGAGTGTCGGAGTGCCTGGGGTGTGGAGTTGTACCTAGAGTGTCAGAGGTGTGCCTGAGTCTCAGAGATGTACCTGGAAGTGTCAGAGGTGTATCTGGGGAGTGTTGGATGTGCCTGGGGTGTCAGAGGTGTGCCAGGGAATGTTCATGGAGAACCTGGGGAGTATCAGAGGTGTGCCGGGAGTGTCGGAGGTGTGCACCTAGTGTCAGGGGTGTGCAGGGAGTGTCAGTGGAGTGCCTGGTGTCAGAGGTGTGCCTGGGAGTGTCAGAGGTGTGCCTGGGAGTGTCAGGAGGTGTGCCTGGGAGTGTCACAGGGGTGTGCCTGGGAGTGTCGGAGGTGTGGGGTGTAGAGTGTGCCTGGGTGTCGGAGGTGTGCCTGGGTGTGTCGGAGGTGTGCCTGGGTGTGTCACAGGTGTGCCTGGAGTGTCTGAGGTGTGCCTGGTCTCAGAGATGTCGCCTGGGAGTGTCAGAGGTGTATCTTGGAGTGTTGGACGTGTAACTGGGAGTGTCAGAGGTGTACCAGGAATGTCAGTGGGTACCTGGAGTGTCAGTGTGCCTGGGAGTGTCTGAGGTGTGCCTGGGAGTGTCTGAGGTGTGCCTGGGGTGTCAGAAAAGTACCGGGGAATGTCACAGGAGTGCCTGGGGTGTGAGAGGTGTGCCCGGGATTGTGAGGTGTGCCTGGGGTGTCTGGGTGTGCCTGGGTGTCAGAGGTGTGCCTGGGGTGTCAGGTGTGCCTGGGGTGTCTCAGGTGTGCCTAGTGTCAGGGAAAACCAGGGTTGAAAGGAGGCGTGCCTGGGGTGTCAGAGGTGTACCAGGGAAGGTCAGGGTGTGCCTGGTAGTGTTAGATATGGCCAGAGTGTGTCAGAGAAATGCCTGGGAGTGTCAGAGGTGTGCCTGGGGAGTCAAAGGGTGTCACCTAGGAGGATCGGAGGTTTAACTGGGAGTGTCGGGTTGCCTGGGGTGTCGGTGTACCTGGAGGTCAGAGGTGTGCTTGGGAGTGTCAGAGGTGGACCTGGGAGTGTCAGCGGTGGCGCAAGTGTCTGAGGTGTGCAAGTGTCAGAGGTGTGCCCGGGAGGTGTCAGAGGTGCTCGTGGGGTGTCAGAGGTGCGCAGCCAGGTGTCTGAGTGTGCCTGGGGTGTCTGAGGTGTGCTGGCAGTGTCTGAGGTTGCCTGGCAGTGTCTGGGGTGTGCCTGGCAGTGTCAGCGGTGTGCCTGGGGTGTCAGCGGTGTGCCTGTGAGTGTTGGGGTGTATCGGGGAGGACAGAGGTGCCTAGGGTGTCAGGGGTGTGCCTGGGGTGTCAGGGGTGCCTGGGATCTGAGGTGTGCCTGGGGAGTGTCAGAGGTGTGCCTGGGAGTGTCAGAGGTGCCTGGGGTGACAGAGATGTGCCTGGGAATGTCAGTGGTGTATCTGGGGTGGTGGTGTACCTGTGGTGTTGGGGTGTCGGGGGTGACAGGAGTGCCTGGGGTCAGAGGTGTGCATTGGGGTTTCAGAGGTGTGCCTGGAGGTGTCAAGGGTGTGCCTGGGGAGGGTCAGAGGTGTGCCTGGGGTGTCAGAGGTGTGCCTGGGGTGTCGGAGGTGTGCTTGCGGAGTGTGAGGGGTGTGCCTGGGGGTGTCTGGGGTGTGCCTGGGAGTGTGGGGTGCCTGGGGTGTCTGAGGTGTGCCTGGTGAGTGTCAGAGGTGTGCCTGGGGTGTCTGGGGGTGTGCCTGGTGGTGTGTCTGGGTGGCACCTGGGTGTCGGGGAGAACCAGGGGGTGAAGGGGTGTGCCTGGGGAGTGTCAGAGGTGCCAGGGGGTGTCTGAGGTGTACAGGGGTGTCAAGTGTGCAGGGGTGTCAGAGGAATGCCTAGGGTGTCAGAGGTGTGCCTGGGAGTGTCAGAGGTGTGCCTAGGATTATCAGGCTTGCAAGTGTCAGGTTGTACCTGGGGAGTGTCGGAGGCGGACCTGGGAGTGTCAGAGGTGTACCTGGGAGTATCAGAGGTGTGCCTGGGAGTGTCAGAGAGTACCTGGGAATGTCAGAGGTATAGCCAGGGAGTGTCATTGAAGTGCCTGGGAGTCTCAAAGGTGTATCTGGGAGTATCGGAGGTGTACCTAGGAATATCGGAGGTGTACCTGGGAATATCGGAGGTGTGCCAGGGAGTGTCAGAGGAGTACCTGGGGTGTCAGAGGTGTACCTGGGGAGTATCAGAGGTGTGCCTGGGGTATCGGAGGTGTGCCTGGAGTGTCAGGTGGCGCAGAAGTATCAGGGGTGTGCCTGGGGTGTCAGGGAGGTGTGCAGGTGTCAGGTGTGAGCTGGGAGTGTCGGAGGTGTAACTGGGTTGTCAGAGGTGTGCCAGGGAGTGTCAGTGGGTCCTGGGGTCAAGGTGTGCCTGGGGAGTATGAGAGGTGTGCCTGGGTATGTCAGGTGTGCCTGGGAATATCGGAGGTGCCTGGGGTGTCAGAGGTGTGTCCTGGGGGTGTCAGAGGTGTGCCTGGGAGTGTCAGAGGAGTGCCAGGGGAGTGTCAGAGAATGCCTGGGTGTCAGAGGGTGCCAGGGGAGTGTCAGAGGAATGCCTAGAAGTGTCAGAGGTGTGCCTGGGGTGTCAGCGGTGTGCCTGGGGTGTCGGAGGTGTGCCTGGGAGTGTGAGAAGTGTGCAGGTGTCAGAGGTGTGCCAGAGTGTCGGAGGTGTACCTGGGTTGTCAGAGGTGTGCCTGGGTGTCTGGGTGTGCAAGTGTCAGAAAGAAGTACCAGGGAGTGTCAGGTGCCTGGGATTGTCAGAGGTGTCCTGGGGTGTGAGAGTGTATGGAGGTGTCATAGATGGCCTGGAAGTGTCAGAGGTGTGCCTGGGAGTATCAGAGGTGTGCCTGGGTGTCAGAGGTGGCACCTGGGGTGTCAGGGGTGCTAGGAGTGTGGGGTGTAACTGGGATTGTCAGAGGTGTGCCAGGGAGTGTCAGTGGAGTCCTGGGAGTCTCAAGGTGCCTGGGGTATGAGAGGTGTACCTGGGAATATCGGAGGTGTACCTGGGAATATCAGGTGTGCCTAGGGTGTCAGGTGTGGGGTGTCGGAGGTGTGCATGGTGGCACGAGTGCCTGGGATTGTCAGGGTGTCTGGCAGTGTCAGAGGTGTGCCTGGGGAGTGTCAGAGGTGTGCCAGGGAATGTCAGTGGAGTGCCTGGGAGTGTCAGAGATGTACCTGGGGTGTCAGAGGGTACCAGGAGTGTCAGAAGTATGCCTAGAAGTGTCAGGGGTGTGCCTGGCAGTGTCAGCGGTGTGCCTGGGAGTGTCGTAGGTGTGCCTGGGGAGTGTGAGAAGTGTGCCTTGGAGTGTCAGAGGTGCCTGGGAGTGTCTGACGTGTGCCTGGGAGTGTCAGGGTGTGCCAGGGAATGTTCATGGAGAACCTGGGAGTATTTCAGAGGTGTGCCTGGGAGGTGTCGGAGGTGTGCCGAGTGTCAGGGGTGTGCCAGGGGTGTCAGTGGGTGCCTGGGAGTGTGTCAGGGTTGTCACCTGGGAGTGTCAGAGGTGTGCCTGGGGTGTCAGGGTGTGCCTGAGGTGTCACAGGTGTGCCAGGGAGTGTCGGAGGTGTGCCTGGAGTGTAAGAAGTGTGCCTAGGAGTGTCGGAGGTGTGCCTGGGTGTGTCAGGGTGTGCCTGGGGAGTGTCAGAGGTGTGCCTGGGAGTCTCAGAGATGTGCCTGGGAGTGTCAGAGGTGTATCTGGAGTGTGGACGTGACCTGGGAGTGTCAGAGGTGTACCAGGGAATGTCAGTGGAGTGCCTGGGGAGTGTCAGAGGTGTGCCAGTGTCTGGGGTGTCCTGGGGTGTCTGGTGGTGCAAGTGTCAGGAGAGTGCCAGAGTGTCACAGGGTGCCTGAGTGTGGGAGGTGTGCCTGGAGTGTGAGGTGTGCCTGGGGTGTCTGGGGTGTGCCTGGGGTGTCAGAGGTGTGCCTGGGAGTGTCTCAGGTGTGCCTGGGAGGTGTCTGGGGTGTGCCTGGGGGTGTCAGGGGAAAACCAGGGGAGTGAAAGGGGCGTGCCTGGGAGTGTCAGAGGTGTGCCAGGGAATGTCTGAGGTGTGCCTGGTGAGTGTTGGATGTGTGCCAGAGTGTGTCAGAGAAATGCCTAGGAGTGTCAGAGGTGTGCCACCGGGGTGTCAGGGTGTGTACCTAGGAGGATCGGAGGTTTAACTGGGAGTGTCAGGTTGTACCTTTCGGAGGTGTGTGCCTGGGGAGTCAGAGGTGCTTGGGGAGTGTCAGAGGTGTGCCTGGGGTGTCGGCGGTGTGCCTGGAGTGTCTGAGGTGTGCCTGGGTGTCAGAGGTGTGCCTGGGAGTCAGAGGTGCACGTGGAGTGTCAGAGGTGCACAGCAGGTGTCTGAGGTGTGTCCTGGGAGTGTCTGGGGTGTGCCTGGCAGTGTCTGGGGTGTGTGTCAGGGTGTGCCAGGCAGTGTCAGGTGTGCCTGGGAGTGTCAGCGGTGTGCCTGTGGTGTTAGGGTGTATCGGGGAGTGACAGAGGAGTGCCTAGGAGTGTCAGAGGTGTACCTGGAGGTGTCAGAGGTGTGCCTGGGATCATCAGAGGTGTGCCTGGGAGTGTCAGAGGTGTGCCTGGGAGTGTCAGAGGT
Source organism: Homarus americanus (assembly GCF_018991925.1). Lineage (NCBI taxonomy): Eukaryota > Metazoa > Arthropoda > Malacostraca > Decapoda > Nephropidae > Homarus > Homarus americanus. The sequence goes on from NW_024727027.1 coordinate 38,939, forward strand.
GTGCCTGGGGTGTCAGAGATGTACCTTGGAATGTCGTTGGTGTATCTGGGAGTGTTAGGGTGTGCCTGTGGTGTTGGGGTGTATCGGGGTGACAGAGGGTACCTGGGAGTGTCAGAGGTGTGCCTGGGGTTTCAGAGGTGTGCCTGGGGGAGTGTCAAGGTGTACCTTGGAGGGTCAGGGTGTGCCTGGGGTGTCAGGAGTGTGCCTGGGGAGTGTCGGAGGGTGTGCTTGCAGTGTAGAAGTGTGCCTGGGGTGTCTGGGGTGTGCCTGGGAGTGTCTGGGGTGTGCCAGTGTCTGAGGTGTGCCTGGTGAGTGTCAGAGTGTGCCTGCAGTGTCTGGGGTGTGCCTGGTAGTGTCTGGAGGTGTGCCTGTGTCAGGGGAGAACCAGGGAGTGAAAGAGGTGTGCCTGGGGAGTGTCAGGGGTGTACCAGAGTTGTGTGAGGGTGTGCCTGGGGTGTCAGAGTGTGCCAGAGTGTCAGAGAATGCCTAGGGGTGTCAGAGGTGTGCCTGAGTGTCAGAGGTGTGCCTAGGAGTACCGGGCTTACCTGGGAGTGTCGGGTTGTACCTGGGTGTGTCGGAGGCGGACCTGGGGAGTGTCAGAGGTGTACCTGGGAGTATCAGAGGTGTGCCTGGGAGTGTTGAGTACCTGGGAATGTCAGAGGTATACCAGGGAGTGTCATTGAAGTACCTGGGAGTCTCAAGGTGTATCTGGGGTATCGGAGGTGTACCTGGAATCGGAGGTGTATCTGGGAATATCGGGAGGTGTGCCAGGGAGGTGTCAGGGGTGTGCCTGGGGTCTCAGAGGTGAGACAGGGAGTGTCAGAGGTGCCTGGAGTGTCAGAGGTGTGCCTGGGGTATCAGAGGTGTGCCACCAGGGTATCAGGTGTGCCTGGAAGTGTCAGAGGTGTGCCTGGGGTATCAGAGGTGTGCCTGGGGTGTCAGAGGTGTGCCTGGGGAGTGTCAGGGGTGTAACTGGGAGTGTCGGAGGTGTAACTGGGATTGTCAGAGGTGTGGGGGTGTCAGTGGAGTCCTGGGAGTCTCAAGGTGTGACTGGGGTATGAGAGGTGTGCCTGGGAATATCGGAGGTGTGCTGGGAATATCGGAGGTGTACCTAGGAGTGTCAGAGGTGTGCACCTGGGGTGTCAGGTGTACCTGGGAGTGGCACAGGAGTGCCTGGGTTGTCAGAGGTGTCCCTGGCAGTGTCAGGAGTGTGCCTGGGAGTGTCAGAGGAGTGCCAGGGGAGTGTCAGAGGAATGCCTAGAGTGTCAGAGGTGTGCCTGGGAGTGTCAGAGGTGTACCTGGGAGTGTATGGGTGCCTGGGAGTGTCAGAGGTGTGCCTGGGGTGTCAGGTGTGCCAAGGGAGTGTCAGGGAGGTGTGCCTGGGAGTGTGTGAGGTGTGCCTGGGGAGTGTCGGGGTGTGCCTGGGAGTGTCAGGGTGTGCCTAGGGTGTGAAATGTGCCTGGGGTGTCAGAGGGGTGTACCTGGGAGTGTCAGAGGTGTGCCTGGGAGTGTCAGGGGTGTACCTGGGTGTCAGAGGTGTGCCTGGGGTGTCAGGGGTGTGCCTGGAGGTGTCAGGAGGTGTGCCTGGAGGTGTCAGGGGTGTGCCTGGGGTGTCAGAGGTGTGCCTGGGGAGTGTCAGAGGTGTACCTGGGGTGTCAGGGTGTGCCACGGAGTGTCGGAGGTGTGCCTGGAGTGTGAGGTGTGCCTGGGGAGTGTGGAGGTGTGCCTGGGGAGTGTCAGAGTGTGCCTGGGGAATGTAGAGGTGTGCCTGGGAGTGTCAGTGGGGTGTGCCTGGGGAGTATCAGGAAGTGTGCCTGGGATTGTCTGAGGTGTGCCTGGGAGTGTCAGAGGTGTGCCTGGGAGTGTTGGGGGTGTGCCTGGGTGTCTGAGGGTGTGCCTGGGAGTGTCAGAGGTGTCCTGAGGTGTCAGAGGTGTACCTGGGGTGTCAGAGGTGTGCCTGGGAGTGTCAGGTGGCCTGGTGTCAGAGGTGTGCCTGGGGAGTGTCAGGAGTGTGCCTGGGAGGAGGTATGGGTGTACCTGGGAGTGTCAGAGGTGTACCTGGGAGTGTCAGGGGTGTACCAGGAGTGTCAGTGAGTACCTGGGAGGTCAGAGATGCACCTGGGAGGCCGAGGTGTAAATCTGGGAGTGTCAGAGGGCACCTGGGAGTGTCGGAGGTGCAATCTGGGGAGTGTAAATAGCTGTCTGGGAGGGTCGGAGGTGCAAATCTGGGAGGCCTGGAGGTGCATGGGAGCAGTCAGAGGTGTTCTGGGAGGCCAGTGGAGCACCTGGGAGGCTCAAGGTGTACCTGGGAGTGTCTGAGGTAACTGGGAGTGTCAGAGGTGTGCCTGGGAGTGTCACTGTGAGGTGCACTTGGGAGTGGCCAGATGTGCACTGGGAGTGACTGGAGGTGTACCTGGTGTCGGAGGTGTACCTTTGCAGTGTCAGGCGGTGTACCTGGAGTGTAAGCGGTGCACCTGGGAATTTTTAGACGTTTATCATGACAGAGGAGTACCTAGGAGTGTCAGAGGTGTACCTGTGTGAGAGAAGTGACCTGGGAGGTACCTGAAGTGTCTGGGGTGTACCTGGAGTCAGGCACATGGAGAGTGTCAGAGGTGTACCTGGGAGTGTCAGAGGTGTACTGGAGGTCAGGGGTGTACCAGGAGGCTCAGTGAGCACCTGGGAGCTCAGGAGGTGTACCTGGGAGGTCAGAGGATGTACCTGGGAGGCAGAGGAATACCTAGGAGGGTCAGAGGTGTACCTGGAGGTCAGAGGTGTACATGAGAGTGGGAGGCACTGTCAGTGTCAGGTGGTACCTGGAGGTCAGAGGTACCTGATGTCAGGTGTACTCAGGGAGGCTGGGGTGAGCACTGGAGCACAGACACTGGGAGTGTCAGAGGTACCTGGAGCAAGGAGAACAGAGGTCAGAGGTGTACCTGGGAGTTTCTGGAGGTGTACCTGGGAGTGTAAGAAGGTACCTGGGAGTGTCGGAGGTGTACCTGGGAGTGTCGGAGGTGTACATGGGAGGCCAGAGGTGTTCTTGGGAGGTCAGTGGAGTACCTGGGAGTGTCAGCGGTGTACCTGGGAGTGTCTGAGGTGTACCTGGGAGTGTCAGAGGTGTGCCTGGGAGGCCGAGGTGCACTTGGGAGTGTGTCAGAGGTGCACCATGGAGTGACTGAGGTACCTGGGAGTGTCGGAGGTGTACCTGGCAGTGACTGAAGTATACCTGCAGTGTCTGAGGTACCTGGCAGTGTCAGCGGTGTACCTGGGAGTGTAAGCGGTGTACCTGGGAATTTTAGACGTTATCAGGGAGTGACAGAGGAGTACCCAGAGTGTCAGAGGTACCTGGGAGTGTGAGAAGGTACCTGGGAGTGTCTGGGTGTACCTGGGAGGTCAGAGGTACCTGGGAGTGTCAGGGGTATCAGGAATGTCAGTGGGAGGCCTGGAGGTGGGAGGTCAGAGGTGCACCAGGAGGTCGGAGGTGTACCTGGGGTGTCAGGAGGTGTACCTGGGAGTGTCGGAGGTGTACCTGGGAGGTAAGAAGTACCTGGGAGGTCGGAGGTGTACCTGGGAGTGTCGGAGGCACCTGGGAGTGTCAAAGTTACTTGGGAGTGTCAGAGGTGTACCTGGGAGTCTCAGAGATGTACCTGGGAGGTCGGAGGTGTATCTGGGATTGTTGGACGTGTACCGGAGTGTCAGAGGTGTACCAGGGAATGTCAGTGGAGAACCTGGGAGTATCAGAGGTGTACCTGTGAGTGTCGGAGGTACCTGGGAGTGTCAGGGGTGTACCAGGGAGTGCTGGGGAGTACCTGGGGAGTCAGAGGTACCTGGGAGTGTCAGAGGTACCTGGGAGTGTCAGAGGTGTACCTGAGAGTGTCAGAGGTGTACCTGGAGGTCAGAGGTACCTGGGAGGTCGGAGGTGTTCCTGGTGCAGGTACCTGGAGGTGTGGAGGTGTACCTGGGAGTGTCGGAGGTGTACCTGGGTGTCACAGGTGTACCTGGGAGTGTCAGAGGTACCTGGGAGTCTCCAGAGATGTACCTGGGAGTGTCAGAGGTGTATCTGGGAGTGTTGGACGTGTACCTGGGAGGTCAGAGGTGTACCAGGAATGTCAGTGGAGATCCTGGGAGGTCAGGAGGTGTACCTGGGAGTGTCGGAGGTGTACCTGGGAGGTCAGGGGTGTACCAGGGAGTGTCAGTGAGTACCTGGGAGTGTCAGAGGTGTACCTGGAGTGTCTGAGGTGTACCTGGGAGTGTCTGAGGTGTACCTGGGAGTGTCAGAGGTGTACCTGGGAGGTCAGGTGTACCTGGGAGTGTAGGTGTACCTGGAGGCAAGGAGAACCAGGGAGTGAGAGGCGTGCCTGGGAGTGTCAGAGATGTACCAGGAATGTCTGAGGTGTACCTGGGAGGTTAGATATGTACCAGAGAGTGTCAGAGAAATACCTAGAGTGTCAGGAGGTGTACCTGGGAGTGTCAGGAGGTACCTAGGAGGACTGGAGGTTTAACTGGGAGTGTCGGAGTTGTACCTGGGAGTGTCGGAGGTGACCTGGGAGGTCGGAGGTGTCCTGGGAGTGGAGGTGTACCTGGGAGAGTCAGAGGTGTACTTGGGAGTGTCAGAGGTGTACCTGGGAGTGACGAGTGGTGTACCTGGGAGTGTCTGAGGTGTACCTGGAAGTGTCAGAGGTGCCTGGGAGTGTCAGAGGTGCACGTGGGAGTGTCAGAGGTGCACCTTGGAGTGTCTGAGGTGTACCTGGGAGTGTCTGAGGTGTACCTGGCAGTGTCTGAGGTGTACCTGGCAGTGTCTGAGGTGTACCTGGCAGTGTCATGGTGTACCTGGGAGTGTCAGTGGTGTACCTGTGAGTGTTAGAGGTGTATCGGGGAGGACAGAGGAGTACCTAGGGAGTGTCAGAGGTGTACCTGGGAGGTCAGAGGTGTACCTGGGATCATGGAGGTGTACCTGGGAGTGTCAGAGGTACCTGGGAGGTCGAGGTGTACCTGGGAGTGTCAGAGATGTACCTGGGAATGTCAGAGGAGGTTTTATCTGGAGTGTTGGACGTGTACCTGAGGTCAGAGGTACCAGGAATGTCACAGAGCCTGGAGTGTTAGAGGTGTACCTGGGAGTGCCAAAGGTACCTGGGAGTGTCAGGGGTGTACCAGGAGGTCAGTGGAGCACCTGGGAGGTCGGAGGTGTACCTGGGAGGTCAGAGGTGTACCTGGGAGGTCAGGAGGTGTACCTGGGAGTGTCAGAGGTGTACCTGAGAGGTCAGAGGTGTACCTGGGAGTGTCGGAGGTGTACCTGGGAGTGTAAGAAGTGTACCTGGGAGTGTCGGAGGTGTACCTGGGAGTGTCGGAGGTGTACTGGTGTGTCACAGGTGTACCTGGGAGTGTCAGAGGTGTACCTGGGAGTCTCGAGATGGATGTCAGAGGTGTATCTGGGAGTGTTGGACGTACCTGGGAGTCAGAGGTGTACCAGGAATGTCAGTGGAGATCCTGGGAGTGTCAGGAGGTGTACCTGGGAGTGTCGGAGGTGTACCTGGGAGGTCAGGGGTGTACCAGGAGTGTCAGTGCAGTACCTGGGAGTGTCAGAGGTGTACCTGGGAGTGTCTGAGGTGCCTGGGAGGGTCTGAGGTGTACCTGGGAGGTCAGAGAAGTACTAGGAGGTCACAGGAGTACCTGGGAGTGTGAGAGGTGTACCTGGGAGGTGAGAGGTGCACCTAGGGAGTGTCTGAGGTGTACCTGGGAGGCTGGGAGGTGTACCTGGGAGTGTCTCAGGTGTACCTGGGAGTGTCTGAGGTGTACCTGGGAGTGTCAGAGGTACCAGGAATGTCTGAGGTGTACCTGGGAGTTAGATATGTACCAGAGAGTGCCAGGCACTCAGGAGGTCGAGGCACCTGGGAGTGTCAGAGGTGTACCTAGGAGGATCGGAGGTTTAACCTGGGAGGTCGGAGTTGTACCTGGGAGTGTCGGAGGTGTACCTGGGAGAGTCAGAGGTGCACTTGGGAGTGTCAGAGGTGTACCTGGGAGGCTGGAAGGGTGTACCTGGGAGTGTCTGAGGTACCTGGGAGGTCAGAGGTGTGCCTGGGAGTGTCAGAGGTGCACGTGGGAGTGTCAGAGGTGCACCTTGGAGTGTCTGAGGTACCTGGGAGGTTCGAGGTGTACCTGGCAGTGTCTGAGGTGTACCTGGCAGTGTCTGAAGTGTACCTGGCAGTGTCAGAGGTGTACCTGGGAGGTCAGCGGTGTACCCAGAGTGTTAGGAGGTATCGGGGAGTGACAGAGGAGCACCTAGGAGTGTCAGAGGTGACCTGGGAGTGTCAGGGTGTACCTGGGAGGTCAGAGGTGTACCTGGATCATTAGGAGGTGTACCTGGGAGTGTCAGAGGTGTACCTGGGAGTGTCAGAGGTGTACCTGGAGTGTCAGAGATGTACCTGGGAATGTCAGAGGTGTATCTGGGAGTGTTGGACGGGTACCTGGGAGTGTCAGAGGTGTACCAGGAATGTCGCAGGAGTACCTGGAGTGATAGAGGTACCTGGGAGGTCAAAGGTACCTGGAGGGTCAGAGGTGTACCTGGGAGTGTCAGGGGAGGTACCTGGGAGTGTCGGAGGTGTACTTGGGAGTGGAAGAAGTGTACCTGGGAGTGTCAGGGTGTACCTGGGAGTGTCTGGGTGTACCTGGGAGTGTCAGAGGTGTACCTGGGAGTGTCAGAGGTGTACCTGGGAGTGTCAGTGAGTACCTGGGAGTGTCAGGTGTACCTGGGAGTGTCAGAGGTGCACCTGGAGTGTCAGGAGGTGTACCTGGGAGTGTCAGAGGTGTACCTGGGAGTGTCAGAGGTACATGGGAGTGTCTGAGGCTTACCTGGGAGGTCTGAGGTGTACCTGGGAGGTCAGGGGAGTACCTGGGAGTGAAAGAGGTGTACCAGGGAGTGTCAGAGGAATACCTAGGAGGTCAGAGGTGTACCTGGGAGGTCAGAGGCACCTAGGAGTATCGGAGGCTTACCTGGGAGTGTCGGAGTTGTACCTGGGAGGTCGGAGGCGGACTTGGGAGTGTCAGAGGTGTACCTGGGAGTATCAGAGGTGTACCTGGAGTGTCAGAGGAGTACCT
>NW_024727028.1:0-11354 GCF_018991925.1 Homarus americanus
CACCGGTGGCTGGGGCGGACTTGCGAGCTGCCTTGGTGGCAAGCTGCTTCCGTGGAGCCTTGCCTCCAGCGGACTTGCGGGCAGTCTGTTTAGTACGGGCCATCTCGACGACGAAATAGTCAATACGGGCGGCCCGGCAGGCGGGCGGGCTTATATACAGACATTCTCCACCTCAGTGGCCACCTCATTGGCCACGAGTGCCGCATGCGTCATCCGCAAGCTACGCCCCACCTCCAAGAGGGAGGGACGGCCTTGGATGAACGATACTACCGCTGCGTCCACAGCACGCCACCTACTCCCACCAAACCGTGGGCGAAGCCACAGACACTCTCTCTCCCTCACCATGAACGGATACGAGTTTGTTAACGTGGCGCGGATACGTCCGGACACGCCGACCTGCCCCAAGAAACTAAACCTCCTAGTTCTCCAGAAGTTTTTCGAAGCTAATGGGATCGTGGGGGTCACCAAGGTAGAACGCCTAAAGCTCCATGGTGACATCAAGATCACCTTCGCCGAGATGGGCATGCCCGCTCAACTCGCGGAGATCCCAGACATCAACGGCATTCCTTTTAAAATGTTTGCCTTCATGTGGGACAACTTGAAGCTGGGTGTAATCTCCACGCCGAAATTGCCCACATGGACAAAGCAGAGCTGAGTGAGCTCCTCAAGGAGCAGCAGCTCCAAGTTGTGAAAAAGCTGTCCGACACCACTGCCCTCATCGGACACCACTCCACCCTACCCAAGGAAGCTCAACTGGCGTGGGTAACTGTGCCAGTCAAGCCCTACTGCAGACCGAAACGGTGTTACAAATGCCAGCACTATGGACACACTGTAAACAAGTGTGAGGCGCAGGAAGACACCTGCTCCATGTGTGGCAGCCCTGGACACCGCTACACGGCCTGCCCCAACACAGAGAAAAAATGCGTTGCCTGTGGTGGCCCACACTCCTCCGCCGACCGGACCTGCCCCAGATGGAAGGAGGAGTGCAGGGTAGCCAAGGCTCGCCTTGAGAAAAAACTGAGCTACAAAGAGGCCCTCCTTGCTGTACGCTCCCAAGAAAAGAAAAAACCAGCAGTAAAGAAAAACCAAGAAAAGAAAACTCAACAGAAGCAGCCCACCACACAGAACCAAGAACACCACGTGGCCCGTGGTGCTGAAGCCCACGCGGCCAGTGGTGCTGAAGCCCACGTGGTCAACCTCTCCCTCTCTGAATTCTTCCACACCTATGAGGACTTAAAATACGAGGAGGAAGACGAACAAGAAGACCCAAACACAAACGAATGGACAATTCAAGAGAGCAAGAAGAGGAGGAGAGTGAGAAGAAAATCGACATCAAGCTAAGAAGACCAAGACATCCCCTCCACACAAGAAACCAAAACACATCAAGCCGACCAAGCACTGAACATCCATTGCCCAACCCAACACACACCTGACGCTTGACCTGACGCCTGACCTGACGCTTGACCTGACGCTAGCCTGGCCTTGTCTTGTCGCCTCCCTGCCGCGTCCAGCCGGGTTGTTGCTGCTGCCCCCATCTTATAATCCCTCACGCAAGCGGTGTTTAGCCACTGCATCTGTTCTCTCCTCCTAAAATTCACTTCAATCCTCCCTTTATTCTTCTCCTGAACCTCCTTCCCCCCTGTCACTAGCATTTTTCGATTCGATTCGGCGACGCCCACACAGACACTCTCTCTCCCTCACCATGAACGGATACGAGTTTGTTAACGTGGCGCGGATACGTCCGGACACGCCGACCTGCCCCAAGAAACTAAACCTCCTAGTTCTCCAGAAGTTTTTCGAAGCTAATGGGATCGTGGGGGTCACCAAGGTAGAACGCCTAAAGCTCCATGGTGACATCAAGATCACCTTCGCCGAGATGGGCATGCCCGCTCAACTCGCGGAGATCCCAGACATCAACGGCATTCCTTTTAAAATGTTTGCCTTCATGTGGGACAACTTGAAGCTGGGTGTAATCTCCCACGCCGAAATTGCCCACATGGACAAAGCAGAGCTGAGTGAGCTCCTCAAGGAGCAGCAGCTCCAAGTTGTGAAGAAGCTGTCCGACACCACTGCCCTCATCGGACACCACTCCACCCTACCCAAGGAAGCTCAACTGGCGCGGGTAACTATGCCAGTCAAGCCCTACTGCAGACCGAAACGGTGTTACAAATGCCAGCACTATGGACACACTGTAAACAAGTGTGAGGCGCAGGAAGACACCTGCTCCATGTGTGGCAGCCCTGGACACCGCTACACGGCCTGCCCCAACACAGAGAAAAAATGCGTTGCCTGTGGTGGCCCACACTCCTCCGCCGACCGGACCTGCCCCAGATGGAAGGAGGAATGCAGGGTAGCCAAGGCTCGTCTTGAGAAAAAACTGAGCTACAAAGAGGCCCTCCTTGCTGTACGCTCCCAAGAAAAAAAAAAACCAGCAGTAAAGAAAAACCAAGAAAAGAAAACTCAACAGAAGCAGCCCACCACACAGAACCAAGAACACCACGTGGCCCGTGGTGCTGAAGCCCACGCGGCCAGTGGTGCTGAAGCCCACGTGGTCAACCTCTCCCTCTCTGAATTCTTCCACACCTATGAGGACTTAAAATACGAAGAAGACGAACAAGAAGACCCAAACACAAACGAATGGACAATTCAAGAGAGCAAGAAGAGAAGGAGAGAGAGAAGAAAATCGACATCAAGCTAAGAAGACCAAGACATCCCCTCCACACAAGAAACCCAAACACAATCAAGCCGACCAAGCACTGAACATCCATTGCCCAACCCAACACGCACCTGACGCCTGACCTGACGCTTGACCTGACGCTTGACCTGACGCTAGCCTGGCCTTGTCTTGTCGCCTCCCTGCCGCGTCCAGCCGGGTTGTTGCTGCTGCCCCCATCTTATAATCCCTCACGCAAGCGGTGTTTAGCCACTGCATCTGTTCTCTCCTCCTAAAATTCACTTCAATCCTCCCTTTATTCTTCTCCTGAACCTCCTTCCCCCCCGTCACTAGCATTTTTCGATTCGATTCGGCGAAGCCACACCAGGACCACCTGTAGTAGCAACCACAACAACATGACTGGACGAGGCAAAGGAGGCAAGGGACTTGGAAAGGGTGGCGCCAAGCGTCATCGTAAGGTGCTTCGTGACAACATCCAGGGTATCACCAAGCCCGCCATTCGTCGTCTAGCTCGGCGTGGAGGTGTTAAACGTATATCCGGCCTTATCTACGAGGAGACCCGCGGCGTCCTCAAGGTGTTTCTGGAGAACGTCATCCGTGACGCCGTCACCTACACCGAGCACGCCAAAAGGAAGACCGTCACCGCCATGGATGTGGTGTATGCCCTGAAACGGCAGGGCCGCACCCTTTATGGTTTTGGTGGTTAATCAACCTGATGGACGGGCGCACACCACCACCACCACCACGACAAACAAATATACGGACCTAATTTTAGGTCCACATTTAAATCGCTAAAGAGTTGGTTAGACACTGAGTAAATCGTTGAAAATATATCCAATAACATGATCCTCTCTAATTCTGGACTTGTGGTATGAGTATAGGTTGTGTGTGAACGTGTTGGAACCACTTCCTAATAATTGTCAGTCAGTCAACATTCACCTAACCTCCAGGTACCTCACCTAACTTCCTGTAGCGTCACCGAACCTCACGAAATGTAACCCAATGTAGTTTATAATCTATCCTAACATGACATAACATAACCACGCACTATATTACTTCGGTAAGAGTAATGAGTTTTAATACACAAAGTTGCAGTTATCATTCATTCATACATACATACATACATACATACATACATACATACATACATACATACATACATACATAACATGCTAGTGGCAGGGGGGATTGAAGTGAATTTTAGGAGGATAGAATAGGTGCAGTGGCTAAACAGCGCTTGCGTGAGGGACTTTAAGCAGCAACTCGCCTGGATGCGGCAGGATAGAGTCAGGTCAAGCGTCCGGTGCATGTTGGGTTCCGCCATAGTTTCTCAGTGTTTGGTCGGCTTGATTGTGTGTGTGTTGTTTTCTTGTTTGGAGGAAATGTCTTGGTATTCTTCTTCTTAGCTTGAAGTTGATTTTCTTCTAACTCTTCTCCTCTTGTTGTTCGTCTTCCTCATGTCTGCTATCATTCTGTAAAGACTCTCTATATGTATGTAGGTATGAGTGAGTAACAGTTGCCGGTTACAGTGATACTTCATATTCGCTGGTGTTGTACTGTATGGCTTCGGTATTTCTTAATATACAAACGGCACCGTTAGGGGATTGAGGTATTTAAAAACCAGCCTGCATTACTTATATATAGAAATAAAGAATGTGGCTTGGACAATAATGACGACTACTCTCTCCTACCTTCCCCAAACAAGGGCTTTTCGAAAGTATACATTGGACACAAATGACTTAGTACATCATAAATTGGTGGTTTAACAAAAGCCCTCATTAGAGAAAGGTGAAGGAGCACACAGTGAACATACAGATTAATGTTTGCACGCGTAGATCATGTAAGGTGAGATGTTGAACACCAGACACGTAGTGTAGTAACTCCCTCACAGATGGCGTTATGAGGGCCTGATGATGTAGCAGTTACCTCACAGATGGTGTTATGAGGAAATTCACATGATGATGCTGTAGCAAAACATTCACTACGTGTTGTCGTAGCATCTTGGGGACACCACGTGGTCGACATGACTCACTCATTCAAGTGGGTGAGGTGTGGTCCCAGGCCTCTCTATCGTGGAGTCTCAGGGGAAGTATAACTGGGTACCTGGGACCTCACTGTGTGAAGGTGGTTAGCTAGCTTGGGTAAGACTCAACTGCCGAGTTGTTTTTCACTGAGTTAAGCACTGTTCACCACTATTCATCACTGGTTCCATTCCTTGGCCAAATGAGATAGTACCTTATGGCAAGAACTTGTTGATAGTCCGCTGGGGAGGAGGGTTCAGGGGAGTGAGTTGGTATGGGCCAACATATAAATAATAATAATAATCATAATAATTAACGGTTTATTGAAAGAGCTTGGCAGCCAGAAGACTGAAAATATACAGTTACATATTTGGGAAATGGGTTACGAATTACAAATAATATACAAGTAACATGAGTGACACAAATAAGACATATAATAACTAGCTGGGGAAAAGCTCAAACTACAGTTCATTTCAACATAGTGACAGTGCAAGGAGTAGTGTTTACTGGGAGTGAGTACACTGATTTATTACAAGTTATCGATAATTTTTACAATGGTTGGGACTGGGCTGTTCTTATAGCGATCAGTTCGTGCACGTATGGGCTGGGCTGGATGCGGTTGTGGTGTCAAAGAGCAATTCTCGGACTAGGGATCTCAGGTGGTAGTAGGAGCCGGTGTCAGGGATGGTGTAGAAGCTTCTTACCAAATTTGCAGATGAGGTCGTGGTGATGGTCAGTGAGAGTCTAAAGGGTCAGTGTGTTGAGCGCTTCTTGATATGTGGAGTAGGAAGGGTAGAGAATAATCTTGCATGGCCTCTTTTGCACTTTTTCGAGGTGTTTACGTTGTGTGGCATTTAGGGAGGAAGACCAGGTGGAGGAGGCATAGGTGAGCTTGGGAAGTATGAATGTTGTGTAAACACTGAGGAGCTCGTGTGCAGGACCACCGAGGGACTTGAGTCGGCGTGGGAGGTGGAGACGGAAACTGGAGGATTTGATAACTTCACTGACGTGTGGTTTCTAATTTAGTTTGTTGTCTATATGTATGTGTGTGTGTGTGTGTGTGTGTGTGTGTGTGTGTGTGTGTGTGTGTGTATACTACTGTACTTTTTAGATCCTCCTACGCAACCTAACCTATTATAGTTAAGTATAGTAGGCTATACACTATTTTGTTAGTATGTGTTATAAAATGAAATTGCATGTTATTATTATTAATATTATTATTATTAATATTATTATTATTATTATTATTATTATTATTAGTAGTAGTAGTAGTAGTATTATTATTATTATTGTTATTATTATTACATGCTAATATAATACTAAGTTGCCCGCCAGATTTCCTCAGAGATGGGAGGAGCACATTGGCGGCGGTGTTGTTTATACTCCGCCCGATTACTGATTCCTATTCACCGAGCCAGAGCTGGCGGGCGGCGTGTTATGTGCCACGTTTTGTTTCCCATTGGGCGTACCGCTCAGCTGGGGAGTAGGAGATTTCATAAAAAGAAAGTTTGAGTGGAGAGCACACCTTTTCCTTCACATACAGTTATCTTAGACCATCTACTAGTATAATAGTTTGCACAAAAATACTCTACACTCTTTCTAGGTTATTGTTATGTTGTTTTTTTTTTTTTGACTTCTCATCAGATTGTGCATTCAACTAATATACACTATTAGTGTGTTTATTATTATGTTTTATAGTATTATTTCGTATAATATTGGGTAACACAATTATAGTCACTAGTATAGTATATTATTGGGGGTTTATAGCAGTTTGTGGTCTAATAGTATCATGCTTTATGAGTGGTGTTCTATGTAGTGATGATTAGGCAATAAAATATGCTTTGGGTGTTTATAGCAGTTTTTGTGGTCTACTAGTATCATGCTTTATGGGTGGTGTTCTATGTAGTGATGATTAGGCCATAAAATATGCTTTTGGTTTATTGCTAACAAAATATACTTTGCTCTACCGCTGTAGTGCAAAACAGGGTGAAACTTACATACACCGTTAATAAAGTATTGATGGAAGAAGAAGAAGAAGAAGAAGAAGAAGAAGAAGAAGAAGAAGAAGAAGAAGAAGAAGAAGAAGAAGAAGAAGAAGAAGTACGAGGAAGAATTGTGGAGGGAATGAACAGTGAGACAATGTAAAGCCTCCGGGATGGCGGCAGCGTTTCTGTTATTAATATATAATAAGACAATAGGAAAATATGTTGTTGTCTCTACCTGTATTATTACCTTTGCGATAGCATGGTTCAATTTTGGGAGGACAGAGGAAGGAGCAGGAGGTTAGGAAGGGAGAGATAGTGTCTGTGATCCTCGGGCCACCACTCCTCGGATTGTGTCAGTTCAAGTTTAGAAGCTCCAACAACTTTCCTGAATACGAATTCGCAACCTTTCGATTTACAACAGGTACCTACTTACTGCTACAGTAGGTGAACAGGGACCAAGGGGGCTAGGAATAGTGTCCAAACAACTTGCTCCTGCCTGCCTGTGTGATGTAGTCGTGGCCAGAATTAGGTTAGGATACAGACACATCTGGCTAGTTAGTAACGCTGTACCCATACCGGAACACTCAGCATGTAAACTTGGTGATACACCTTTAAAGCACTACTATATTATTGAATGTGACACTGTCAAAGACTTCAGGCCACCTCACTTATTGTATCTTGAACTATGTCATTACTTCATTGAGGACATTACATTCTTGCTCTTTATCCCAAATTGGCTAGCCCACACTGGTAAATGTGTACTGTACTGTCAATGAATCTGATGTATTTCTTTGTGTATGAACCTGACTGAAAATAAGGTCGCCTCCCTTGCTGCTGCTGCTGCTAAAGCTGCTTCTGCGCCCTTCTAAGTCCCGTTTAAGTCCCCCACCCCAGGCCCCCGCAGTACCCCTTCACATCTACACCATTCAAAAACATTTTCACTCAATTTCCACAATACTATGCTAATTACACGTAAAATAGAGTGTTATCCTGCAAAACGTTGATGTCGTATATTTCTCTCTTTAAGTGATATCCTGTGGCTCCGAAAGGAGCCTGTTTGGTTAGGTTGTCTTGTGTGAACGAACCTTGGGTTCTTATTTCTTCTCTGTCTTCTTGGGGAGGAGCACAGCTTGGATGTTAGGAAGGACACCCCCTTGGGCAATGGTGACTCCAGATAGGAGCTTGTTCAGCTCCTCGTCATTGCGCATGGCAAGCTGAAGATGACGCGGGATAATGCGGGTCTTCTTGTTGTCGCGGGCGGCGTTACCGGCCAGCTCGAGCACTTCTGCTGCCAGGTACTCCATGACGGCTGCAAGGTACACAGGTGCACCTGCACCAACACGCTCAGCATAGTTGCCTTTACGCAAGAGACGGTGGATCCTACCCACGGGGAACTGGAGTCCGGCCCTGCTAGAACGGGACTTTGACTTGCCCTTCACCTTGCCTCCCTTGCCGCGTCCTGACATGTTGCTGCTGCCGCTTTTCGTGATAGGAGTTAAATTTCCGCCCGCCACCTTGGTCTTTTATACCAAGCTCAGGATCAGGCCAGGTGGCCGTCTCGCGGACCCAACCAATGTAAGAGAGCCGTAGCTGCAGCCAGTCTGATCCTGAGCGGCCCGCTCGGTATATAAGGAAAAGTTAGTCGGGCCAGTTTTCAATTCTCTCGCTCCGCGCCACGAGTAACTGTGCCGCCATGCCTCCCAAAACTTCCGGAAAGGCTGCCAACAAGGCTGGAAAGGCCCAGAAGGCCATTGCCAAGGGTGACAAGAAGAAGAAGCGCAGGAGGAAGGAAAGCTACAGCATCTACATCTACAAGGTACTGAAGCAAGTGCACCCCGACACAGGAGTCTCCTCCAAAGCTATGTCCATCATGAACTCTTTCGTGAACGACATCTTCGAGCGCATCGCTGCCGAGGCTTCCCGCCTGGCGCACTACAACAAACGCTCCACCATTACAAGTCAGGAAATCCAGACAGCTGTCCGACTCTTGCTGCCCGGTGAACTGGCCAAGCATGCCGTGTCTGAGGGCACCAAGGCTGTCACCAAGTACACCTCTTCCAAGTAAGAGGTTACTTGTGCACAACAAACACGCCATCCCACTACTACAACTTAATCGGCTCCATCGGAGCCACAGTTACATGTTAAAGAGACAGTTACCGACAGTGATATATTGAGAGGGAAATAAAAAAAAAAAAAAATTATAATAATCTGCATTCTCTATTGGCGTAGAAACCGGACTAAATCGAAACATAATAAATAAATAAATAAATTCTGCGTGGAGTACTTTTACACCCACTGCAAAGTGACATACATGGAGTGTGTTTGGGCTTCATTTCATGTTTGCAGCACGCCTATTTCATGTAAACAATTTATTTTATTTTATTGTATTTTATTGTATTTTCTTTTATTTTATTTATTTATTTACTTACTTATTCTTTATATATTTATTTGTTACTAGCTCTTGTTTGTTGCACCCACCCACCTCCCGAATTGATGACCTACTATACATTCGTGCCTGCACGAATGTTACCAACTTAACGTTAGGCGATTTGGGTAACCGAAATTAACGCTCTCCTACCACCAACCATTTCGATTGTCATGACAATTATCTTCAGAACAGTTCTTTGGCCCTGAGAAGGGCCGAGTTATAGATGTCTGGTAGGTTTTGTTGTGCTTTTTGTTTTTCCCCAAGGAAGAGGACTTAAGCACGCTCTCCGCGGATGCGCCGGGCCAGCTGGATGTCCTTGGGCATGATGGTAACGCGCTTGGCGTGAATGGCACACAGGTTGGTGTCCTCGAAAAGACCCACCAGGTAAGCCTCAGAGGCTTCCTGCAGAGCCATGACGGCAGACGACGGGAAGCGCAGGTCAGTCTTGAAATCCTGGGCGATCTCACGCACCAGGCGCTGGAAGGGCAGCTTCCTGATGAGTAGCTCTGTGCTCTTCTGGTAACGACGGATCTCACGAAGGGCGACGGTTCCGGGCCTGTAACGATGGGGCTTCTTGACACCACCGGTGGCTGGGGCGGACTTGCGAGCTGCCTTGGTGGCAAGCTGCTTCCGTGGAGCCTTGCCTCCAGTGGACTTGCGGGCAGTCTGTTTAGTACGGGCCATCTCGACGACGAAATAGTCAATACGGGCGGCCCGGCAGGCGGGCGGGCTTATACACAGACATTCTCCACCTCAGTGGCCACCTCATTGGCCACGAGTGCCGCATGCGTCATCCGCAAGCTACGCCCCACCTCCAAGAGGGAGGGACGGCCTTGGATGAACGATACTACCGCTGCGTCCACAGCACGCCACCTACTCCCACCAAACCGTGGGCGAAGCCGGATTGGAGCCAGGACCACCACAGAGAGCAGACACGCAGAGCGACGGGGAAGCCGGAGATCAAACGGACATAGCTGATTCGCTAGTTCTGGGACCTCTCCCACCTTCCCACCAACCTTGGAAATCACAAGCACCTGACTCCATTCTCCAACTGACAATTCTGTTGATTCAATCGACACATTGAGCCTCTCCTACAGTATCGGACCTCCCTTAGGAACCCCGAATGCTGCTGAGGGGCTTGGTGTGAAGAAAGAGTCAGCAGTAAGTTTTCAGACCTTTTTCTACCCCTCTAACCTTTATCTTCCGTGCCGTGAAAGGACCTATTCCCCTGTCAGTTGACGTACAGGGGAGTATTCGTCTGGAAACGCCCTCTGTCCCCACACCTCGCTAGTGCGTGTTTGTGTGAAGGGCGGGGGGTCAGCACAGCCTGCCGATTCGCCTGGGGACCTCTGTGATAGTGCAGGGCCTCCCCTACGTGAGGGGCGCAGGAAATTAGGGACAATTTGTTAGGGGAGATCTCCATAAATCTCCAATTCCACCAGTCAACATGCCTTCAATTAAACTCAAAGTGGACCGTACCATCCAACAGTGCACAGACCTCGCTTCACTAATTTTCCAGCTGACTTTGATCTTCCAAATACGTTCCTTCACCAATGACGACATTATTAAAATATTTGTACAGAATGACGAAGACGCCGACCTATTCCACTCCCCAGCATTGAACAAAAAACTAAAAGACAACGGCTTAACGGTCCTCAGCTCACCCGAATACCGCGCAAAATGCACCCTCATATGTAGACAAATCATCCCCCATATCCTTGACAATCCTAACCTATTGACAGAACTCAACACACACAACACCTCCCAAATGACATATGCAGCCCGGATGGGAACTCTCCCCATGTTGAAAATCACTACAGCTACACAAACTGACGCCATCAAATTGAAATCCAACGGAATTAAATTCGGCAATAACATCATCCCCTCACATAACATCGACTTCCAACACTACATCCCAGTCCACCAATGCTACAACTGCTATCAATTTGGACATACCACCAACCGTTGCAGTAACTCACTAACCTGTTCAAAATGTGCCAATCAAGGCCACTCATACAGAAACTGCACTGCCACTGTTACTAGATGCTGCAATTGTAAAGGCCCACACTCTGCCGTCAGCAACAAGTGCCAAATCAGACTCAACAACAGCACAACACCTCTCCCTCCCCGCCTACGCCTACCCTCACCTCCCACTGCACCTCCTCCTCCTCCCCACCACTCACTCCCTACTCCCACGACTCTCTCCACCCGCACTTGCTGGACCAACAACCTGACCGCCCCCTCCC
>NW_024727029.1:0-15990 GCF_018991925.1 Homarus americanus
TAATCCGAGAATCGCCACACTCCGAGTGCGAGACTGTCAAAGTCAATTGAGGGTCGATTTAGTACTTTATAACAATAATATAAAAAATAATCCGACAATCGCCACACAACGAGTGGGAGACTGTCAAAGTCAATTGAGGGTCGATTTAGTACTTTATAACACTATTATAAAAAAATAATCCGACAATCGCCACACAACGAGTGGGAGACTGTGAAAGTCAATTGAGGGTCGATTTAGTACTTTATAACAATATTATAAAAAATAATCCGAGAATCGCCACACACCGAGTGGGAGACTGTCAAAGTCAATTGAGGGTCGATTTAGTACTATATAACAAGATTATACGAAATAATCCGAGAATCGCCACACACTGAGTGGGAGACTGTCAGTCAAATGAGGGTCAATTTAGTAATTTATAACAATAATATACGAAATAATCCGAGAATTGCCACATACCCAGTGGGAGACTGTCAAAGTCAATTGAGGGTCGATTTAGTACTTTATAACAATATTATACGAAATAATCCGAGAATCGCCACACACCCAGTGGGAGACTGTCAAAGTCAAATGAGGGTCAATTTATTACTTTATAACAATAATATACGAAATAATCCGAGAATCGCCACACACCCAGTGGGAAACTGTCAAAGTCAATTGAGGGTCGATTTAGTACTTAAGAACAATAATATACGAAATAATTCGAGAATCGCCACACAACGAGTGGGAGACTTTCAAAGTCAATTGAGGGTCAATTTAGTACTTTATAACAATAATACAAAAAATAATCCGACAATCGCCACACACCGAGTGGGAGACTGTCAAAGTGAATTGAGGGTCGATTTAGTACTTTATAACAATATTATACGAAATATTCCGAGAATCGCCACACACCCAGTGGGAGACTGTCAAAGTCAATTGAGGGTCGATTTAGTACTTTATAACAATATTATACGAAATAATCCGAGAATCGCCACACACCGAGTGGGAGACTTTCAAAAACAATTGAGGGTCGATTTAGTACTTTATAACAATATTATACGAAATAATCCGAGAATCGCCACACACCGAGTGGGAGACTCTCAAAGGCAATTGAGGGTCGATTTAGTACTTTATAACAATACTATACGAAATAATCCGAGAATCGACACACACCCAGTGGGAGACTCTCAAAGTCAAATGAGGGTCAATTTAGTACTTTATAACAATATTATACGAAATAATCCGAGAATCGCCACACAGCCAGTGGGAGACTGTCAAAGCCAATTGAGGGTCGATTTAGTATTTAAGAACAATAATATACGAAATAATTCGAGAATTGCCACACACCCAGTGGGAGACTGTCAAAGTGAATTGAGGGTCGATTTAGTACTTTATAACAATATTATACGAAATAATCCGAGAATCGCAACACACCCAGTGGGAGACTGTCAGTCAAATGAGGGTCAATTTAGTAATTTATAACAATATTTTACCAAATAATCAGAGAATCGCCACACACCGAGTGGGAGACTGTCAAAGTCAATTGAGAGTCGATTTAGTACTTTATAACAATAATACAAAATTAATCCGACAATCGCCACACATCGAGTGGGAGACTCTCAAAGTCAATTGAGGGTCGATTTAGTACTTTTTATACCAATATTATACGAAATAATCTGAGAATCGCCACACACCCAGTGAGGACCGTCAAAGCCAAATTGAGCCGATTTAGCAATTTATGTCAATATTTTACCAAGTAACTCGAGAATCGTCACATAGCGAGGAGACTCTCAAAGTCAATTGAGGCCGATCGATTTAGTAATTTATAACAATATTATAAAAATAATCCGAGAATCGCCACACACCGAGTGTGAGACCGTCAGTCAATTGAGGCCACTTTAGTACTTAAGAACAATATTATACAAAATAATCCGAGAATCGCCACACACTGAGTGGGAGACTCTCAAAGTCAAATGAGGGTCAATTTAGTACTTTATAACAATATTTTACCAAATAATCCGAGAATCGCCACACACCGAGTGGGAGACTGTCAAAGGCAATTGAGGGTCGATTTAGTACTTTATAGAACAATAATATACGAAATAATTCGAGAATTGCCACACACCCAGTGGGAGACTGTCAGTCAAATGAGGGTCAATTTAGTAATTTATAACAATATTTTACCAAATAATCCGAGAATCGCCACACACCCAGTGGGAGACTGTCAGTCAAATGAGGGTCAATTTAGTAATTTATAACAATATTTTACCAAATAATCCGAGAATCGCCACACACCGACTGGGAGACTGTCAAAGTCAATTGAGGGTCGATTTAGTACTTAAGAACAATAATATACGAAATAATTCGAGAATCGCCACACAACGAGTGGGAGACTTTCAAAGTCAATTGAGAGTCAATTTAGTACTTTATAACAATAATACAAAAAATAATCCGACAATCGCCACACACCGAGTGGGAGACTGTCAAAGTCAATTGAGGGTCAATTTAATACTTTATTATATAGTTTATGCTAATATTATACGACTTGATCCGAGAACCTTCACACCATAGGAGGAGACTGTCAAAGTCAATTATGGGTCGATTTAGTACTTTATAACACTATTATACGAAATAATACGAGAATCGCCACACACCGAGTGGGAGACTTTCAAAGTCAATTGAGGGTCGATTTAGCACTTTATAACAATATTATAAAAAATAATCCGAGAATCCCACACACCGAGTGGGAGACTTTCAAAGTCAATTGAGGGTCGATTTAGCACTTTATAACAATATTATACGAAATAATCCGAGAATCGCCACACATTGAGTGGGAGACTGTCAAAGTCAATTGAGGGTCGATTTAGTACTTTATAACAATATTATACGAAATAATCCGAGAATCGCCACACACCGAGTGGGAGACTGTCAAAAACAATTGAGGGTCGATTTAGTACTTTATAACAATATTATACGAAATAATCCGAGAATTGCCACACACCCAGTGGGAGACTGTCAGTCAAATGAGGGTCAATTTAGTAATTTATAACAATATTTTACCAAATAATCCGAGAATCGCCACACAACGAGTGGGAGACTGTCAAAGTGAATTGAGGGTCGATTTAGTACTTAAGAACAATAATATACGAAATAATTCGAGAATCGCCACACAACGAGTGGGAGACTTTCAAAGTCAATTGAGGGTCAATTTAGTACTTTATAACAAAAATACAAAAAATAATCCGACAATCGCCACACAACGAGTGGGAGACTGTCAAAGTGAATTGAGGGTCGATTTAGTTCTTTATAACAATATTATACGAAATAATCAGCGAATCGCCACACACCCACTGGGAGACTGTCAAAGTCAATTGAGGGTCGATTTAGTACTTTATAACAATATTTACCAAGTAATCCGAGAATCGCCACACAGCGAGTGGGAGACTGTCAAAGTCAATTGAGGGTCGATTTAGTACTTTATAACAATATTATACGAAATAATCCGAGAATCGCCACACACCCAGTGGGAAACTTTCAAAGTCAAATGAGGGTCAATTTAGTACTTTATAACAATATTATACGAAATAATCCGAGAATCGCCACACACCCAGTGGGAGACTCTCAAAGCCAATTGAGGGTCGATTTAGTACTTAAGAACAATAATATACGAAATAATTCGAGAATTGCCACACACCCAGTGGGAGACTGTCAAAGTGAATTGAGGGTGGATTTAGTACTTTATAACAATATTATACCAAATAATCCGAGAATCGCCACACACCCAGTGGGAGACTGTCAGTCAAATGAGGGTCAATTTAGTAATTTATAACAATATTTTACCAAATAATCCGAGAATCGCCACACAACGAGTGGGAGACTGTCAAAGTCAATTGAGGGTCCATTTAGTACTTAAGAACAATAATATACGAAATAATTCGAGAATCGCCACACAACGAGTGGGAGACTTTCAAAGTCAATTGAGGGTCAATTTAGTACTTTATAACAATAATACAAAAAATAATCCGACAATCGCCACACACCGAGTGGGAGACTCTCAAAGTGAATTGAGGGTCGATTTAGTTCTTTATAAAAATATTATACGAAATAATCAGCGAATCGCCACACACCCACTGGGAGACTCTCAAAGTCAATTGAGAGTCGATTTAGTACTTTATAACAATAATACAAAATTAATTCGACAATCGCCACACAGCGAGTGGGAGACTCTCAAAGTCAATTGAGGGTCGATTTAGTACTTTATAACAATATTATACTAAATAATCCGAGAATCGCCACACACCCAGTGGGAGACTGTCAAAGTCAATTGAGGGTCGATTTAGTACTTTATAACAATATTTTACCAAGTAATCCAAGAATCGTCACATAGCAAGTCAATTGAGGGTCGAATTTGTATTTTATAACACTATTATAAAAAAATAATCCGAGAATCGCCACACACCGAGTGGGAGACTGTCAAAGTCAATTGAGGGTCGATTTAGTACTTTATAACAATATTATACGAAATAATCCGAGAATCGCCACACCCAGTGAGAGACTGTCAGCCAATTGAGGGTCGGATTTAAAGCACTTTTATAACAATATTATACGAAATAACTTCGAGAATCGCCACACACCGAGTGGGAGACTACGTCAATTATATCGATTTAGTACTTTACCAATATTATAAAAAAATAATCCGACAATCGCCACACACCGAGTGGGAGACTTTCAAAGCCAATTGAGGGTCGATTTAGTACTTTATAACAATATTATACGAAATAATCCGAGAATCGCCACACACCGAGTGGGAGACTGTCAAAGGCAATTAAGGGTCGATTTAGTACTTTATAACAATAATATACGAAATAATCCGAGAATCGCCACACACCCAGTGGGAGACTGTCAAAGTCAATTGAGGGTCGATTTAGTACTTTATGACAATATTATACGAAATAATCCGAGAATCGCCACACAACCAGTGGGAGACTGTCAAAGTCAAATGAGGGTCAATTTAGTACTTTATAACAATATTATACGAAATAATCCGAGAATCGCCACACACCCAGTGGGACACTGTCAGTCAAATGAGGGTCAATTTAGTACTTTATAACAATATTTTACCAAATAATCCGAGAATCGCCACACACCCAGTGGGAGACTTTCAAAGTCAATTGAGGGTCGATTTAGCATTTTATAACAATATTTTACGAAATAATCCGAAAATCGCCACACACCGAGTGGGAGACTTCCAAAGTCAATTGAGGGTCGATTTAGTACTTAAGAACAATAATATACGAAATAATCCGAGAATCGCCACACACCGAGTGGAAGACTGTCAAAGGCAATTGAGGGTCGATTTAGTACTTTATAACAATAATATACGAAATAATCCGAGAATCGCCACACACCCAGTGGGAGACTGTCAAAGTCAATTGAGGGTCGATTTAGTACTTTTTAACAATATTATACGAAATAATTCGAGAATCGCCACACACCGAGTGGGAGACTCTCAAAGTCAATTGAGGGTCGATTTAGTACTTTATAACAATACTATACCAAATAATCCGAGAATCGCCACACACCCAGTGGGAGACTGTCAAAGTTAAATGAGGGTCAATTTAGTACTTTATAACAATATTAAACGAAATAATCCGAGAGTCGCCACACACCCAGTGGGAGACTGTCAGTCAAATGAGGGTCAATTTAGTACTTTATAACAAGATTTTATCAAATAATCCGAGAATCGCCACACACCGAGTGGGAGACTGTCAAAGTCAATTGAGGGTCGATTTAGTACTTAAGAACAATATTATACGAAATAATCCGAGAATCGCCACACACCGAGTGGGAGACTTTCAAAGTCAATTGAGGGTCGATTTAGTACTTTATAACAATATTATAAAAAATAATCCGAGAATCGCCACACAACGAGTGGGAGACTCTCAATGTCAAATGAGGGTCAATTTAGTAATTTATAACAATATTATACGAAATAATCCGAAAATCGCCACACACCGAGTGGGAGACTTTCAAAGTATATTGAGGGTCGATTTACTACTTTATAACACTATTATACGAAATAATCCGAGAATCGCCACACACTGAGTGGGAGACTTTCAAAGTCAATTGAGGGGCGATTTAGTACTTTATAACAATATTATACCAAATAATCCGAGAATCCCCACACACCGAGTAGGAGACTGTCAAAGTCAAATGAGGGTCGATTTAGTACTTTATAACAATATTATACGAAATAATCCGAGAATCGCCACACTCCGAGTGGGAGACTGTCAAAGTCAATTGAGGGTCGATTTAGTACTTTATAACAATAATATACGAAATAATTCGAGAATCGCCACACACCGAGTGGGACACTGTAAAAGTCAATTGAGGGTCGATTTAGTACTTAAGAACAATATAATACGAAATAATACGAGAATCGCCACACAACGAGTGGGAGACTTTCAAAGTCAATTGAGGGTCAATTTAGTACTTTATAACAATAATACAAAAAATAATCCGAGAATCGCCACACACCGAGTGAGAGACTTTCAAAGTCAATTGAGGGTCGATTTAGTACTTTATAACGATAATATACGAAATAATTCGAGAATCGCCGCACAAGGAGTGGGACACTGTAAAAGTCAATTGAGGGTCGATTTAGTACTTAAGAACAATATAATACGAAATAATACGAGAATCGCCACACAACAAGTGGGAGACTTTCAAAGTCAATTGAGAGTCGATTTAGTACTTTATAACAATAATATAAAAAATAATCCTAAAATCGCCACACACCGAGTGGGAGACTGTCAAAGTCAATTGAGGGTCGATTTAGTACTTCATAACAATATTATACGAAATAATCAGCGAATCGCCACACACCCACTGGGAGACTGTCAATGTCAATTGAGGGTCGATTTAGTACTTTATAACAATATTATACGAAATAATTCGAGAATCGCCACACAACGAGTGGGAGACTGTCAAAGTCAATTGAGGGTCGATTTAGTACTTTTTAACAATATTATAAAAAAATAATCCGACAATCGCCACACACCGAGTGGGAGACTGTCAAAGCCAATTGAGGGTCGATTTAGTACTTTATAACAATATTATACGAAATAATTCGAGAATCGCCACACACCGAGTGGGAGACTGTTAAAGTCAATTGAGGGTCGATTTAGTACTTTATAACAATATTATACGAAATAATCCGAGAATCGCCACACACCCAGTGGGAGACTGTCAAAGTCAAATGAGGGTCAATTTAGTACTTTATAACAATATTATACGAAATAATCCGAGAATCGCCACACACCGAGTGGTAGACTCTCAAAGTCAATTGAGGGTCAATTTAGTACTTTATAACAATATTATACGAAATAATTCGAGAATCGCCACAAACCGAGTGGGAAACTGTTAAAGTCAATTGAGGGTCGATTTAGTACTTTATAACAATATTAAACCAAATAATCCGAGAATCGCCACACAACGAGTGGGAGACTCTCAAAGTCAATTGAGTGTCAATTTAGGACTTTATAACAATATTATACGAAATAATTCGAGAATCGCCACACAACCAGTGGGAGACTGTCAAAGTCAATTGAGGGTCGATTTAGTACTTTATAACAATATTTTACCAAATAATCCGAGAATCGCCACACACCGAGTGGGAGACTGTCAAAGTCAATTGAGGGTCGATTTAGTACCTAAGAACAATATTATACGAAATAATCCTGCCAATCGCTGTACAATAAACGAAAGTGAGATTTGCCGGTCGAGTCGATTTAGTACTTTATAACAATATTATACGAAGTAATCCGAGAATCGCCACACACCGCGTGGGAGACTGTCGAAGTCAATTGAGGGTCGATTTAGTACTTAAGAACAATATTATACAAAATAATCCGAGAATCGCCACAATTGAAAGGGAGACTGTCAGTCAATTGAGGTCGATTATACTTTAACATTATAAAAAAATAATCCGACAATCGCCACACACCGAGTGGGAGACTGTCAAAGTCAATTGAGGGTCGATTTAGTACTTTTTAACAATATTATAAAAAAATAATCCGACAATCACCACACACCGAGTGGGAGACTTTCAAAGTCAATTGAGGGTCGATTTAGTACTTTATAACAATATTATACGAAATAATCCGAGAATCGCCACACACCCAGTGGGAGACTGTCAAAGTCAAATGAGGGTCAATTTAGTACTTTATAACAATATTATACGAAATAATCCGTGAATCGCCACACACCCAGTGGGAGACTGTCAGTCAAATGAGGGTCAATTTAGTACTTTATAACAATATTTTACCAAATAATCCGAGAATCGCCACACACCGAGTGGGAGACTGTCAAAGTCAATTGAGGGTCGATTTAGTACTTAAGAACAATATTATACGAAATAATCCGAGAATCGCCACACAACGAGTGGGAGACTTTCAAAGTCAATTGAGGGTCGATTTAGTACTTTATAACAATAATATACGAAATAATTCGAGAATCGCCGCACAAGGAGTGGGACACTGTAAAAGTCAATTGAGGGTCGATTTAGTACTTAAGAACAATATAATACGAAATAATACGAGAATCGCCACACAACAAGTGGGAGACTTTCAAAGTCAATTGAGAGTCGATTTAGTACTTTATAACAAAAATATAAAAAATAATCCTACAATCGCCACACACCGAGTGGGAGACTGTCAAAGTCAATTGAGGGTCGATTTAGTACTTTATAACAATATTATAAAAAATAATCCAAGAATCGCCACACACCGAGTGGGAGACTCTCAAAGTCAATTGAGGGTCGATTTAGTACTTTATAACAATATTATACGAAATAATCCGAAAATCGCCACAAACCCAGTGAGAGACTGTCAAAGTCAATTGATGGTCGATTTAGCACTTTATAACAATATTATACGAAATAATCCGAGAATCGCCACACACCGAGTGGGAGACTCTCAAAGTCAATTGAGGGTCGAATTAGTACTTTTTAACAATATTATAAAAAAATAATCCGACAATCGCCACACACCGAGTGGGAGACTGTCAAAGTCAATTGAGGGTCGATTTAGTACTTTTTAACAATATTATAAAAAAATAATCCTACAATCACCACACACCGAGTGGGAGACTTTCAAAGTCAATTGAGGGTTGATTTAGTACTTTATAACAATATTATACGAAATAATCATCGAATCGCCACACAACCACTGGGAGACTGTCAAAGTCAATTGAGGGTCGATTTAGTACTTTATAACAATATTATACGAAATAATCCGAGAATCGCCACACACCGAGTGGGAGACTGTCAAAGTCAATTTAGGGTCGATTTAGTACTTAAGAACAATATTATAAAAAATAATCCGACAATCGCCACACAACGAGTGGGAGACTGTCAAAGTCAATTGAGGGTCGATTTAGTACTTTATAACAATATTATAAAAAATAATCCGAGAATCGCCACACAACGAGTGGGAGACTCTCAAAGTCAATTGAGGGTCGATTTAGTACTTTATAACAATATTATACGAAATAATCCGAGAATCGCCAGAAACCCAGTGAAAGACTGTCAAAGTCAATTGAGGGTCGATTTAGCACTTTATAACAATATTATACGAAATAATCCGAGAATCGCCACACACCCAGTGGGAGACTGTCAAAGTCAATTGAGGGTCGATTTAGTACTTTATAACAATATTATACGAAATAATCCGAGAATCGCCACACACCGAGTGGGTGACTGTCAAAGTCAATTGAGGGTCGATTTAACACTGTATAACAATATTATACGAAATAATCCGAGAATCGCCACACACCGAGTGGGAGACTGTCAAAGTCAATTGAGGGTCGATTTAGCACTTTATAACAATATTATACGAAATAATCCGAGAATCGCCACACACCCTGTGGGAGACTCATGAAAACCGCCGCTCTTGTACGCTGGATGGCATAATTTCACTATATTAAGGGGAGTGGGCCTCTCGATCATATTAGACAACATACCACAGAACTTCCACACCCGAATGGGAGACTTCAAAGGTAATTGAGGGTCGATTTAATACTTTATTATATACTTTATGCTAATATTATACGACATGATCCGAGAACCTTCACACCCTAGGGGGAGACTTACAAAGTCAATTGGGGGTCAGTTTAATACTTATTATACTTTATGATAATATTACACAAAATAATCCGAGAATCTCCACACAACGAGTGGGAGACTTTCAAAGTCAATTGAGGGTCAATTTAGTACTTTATAACAATAATACAAAAAATAATCCGACAATCGCCACACACCGAGTGGAAGACTGTCAAAGCCAATTGAGGGTCGATTTAGTACTTAAGAACAATATAATACGAAATAATACGAGAATCGCCACACAACGAGTGGGAGACTTTCAAAGTCAATTGAGGGTCAATTTAGTACTTTATAACAATAATACAAAAAATAATCCGACAATCGCCACACACCGAGTGGAAGACTGTCAAAGCCAATTGAGGGTCGATTTAGTACTTAAGAACAATATTATACAAAATAATCCGAGAATCGCCACACACCCTGTGGGAGACTGTCAAAGTCAAATGAGGGTCAATTTAGTACTTTATAACAATATTATACGAAATAATCCGAGAATCGCCACACACCGAGTGGGAGACTGTCAAAGTCAATTGAGGGTCAATTTAGTACTTTATAACAATATTTTACCAAATAATCCGAGAATCGCCACACACCGAGTGGGAGACTGTCAAAGTCAATTGAGGGTCGATTTAGTTCTATATAACAATATTATAAAAAATAATCCGAGAATCGCCACACACCGAGTGGGAGACTGTCAAAGGCAATTGAGGGTCGATTTAGTACTTTATAACAATAATATAAGAAATAATCCGAGAATTGCCACACACCCAGTGGGAGACTGTCAAAGTCAATTGAGGGTCGATTTAGTACTTTATAACAATATTATACGAAATAATCCGAGAATCGCCACACACCCAGTGGGAGACTGTCAAAGTCAATTGAGGGTCGATTTAGTAGTGTATAACAATATTTTACCAAATAATCCGAGAATCGCCACACATCGAGTGGGAGACTGTCCAAGTCAATTGAGGGTCGATTTAGTACTTTATAACAATATTATACGAAATAATCCGAGAATCGCCACACACCCAGTGGGAGACTGTCAAAGTCAATTGAGGGTCGATTTAGTACTTAAGAACAATATTATACGAAATAATTCGAGAATCGCCACACACCCTGTGGGAGACTGTCAAAGTCAATTGAGGGTCGATTTAGTACTGAAGAACAATATTATACGAAATAATCAGAGAATCGCCACACACCCAGTGGCAGACTCTCAAAGTCAATTGAGAGTCGATTTAGTACTTAAGAACAATATTATACGAAATAATCCGAGAATCGCCACACACCGAGTGGGAGACTGTCAAAGTCAATTGAGGGTCGATTTAGTACTTTATAACAATATTATAAAAAATAATCCAAGAATCGCCACACACCGAGTGGGAGACTCTCAAAGTCAATTGAGGGTCGATTTAGTACTTTATAACAATATTATACGAAATAATCCGAAAATCGCCACAAACCCAGTGAGAGACTGTCAAAGTCAATTGATGGTCGATTTAGCACTTTATAACAATATTATACGAAATAATCCGAGAATCGCCACACACCGAGTGGGAGACTCTCAAAGTCAATTGAGGGTCGATTTAGTACTTTTATAACAATATTATACGAAAATAATCCGAGAATCGCCACACCTGTGGGGAGACTCATAAAACCGCCGCTCTTGTACGCTGGATGGCATAATTTCACTATATTAAGAATTGGGCCTCTCGATCATATCCAGACAACTATACCACCAGAACTTCCACACCCGAATGGGGAGACTGTCAAAAGGTAATTAAGGATGATTTAATACTTTATTATATACTTTATGCTAATATTATACGACGCAGTCAAGAACCTAGCACCCTAGGGAGACTTACAAAGTCAATTGAGGTCCAGTTTAATATAATATACTTTATGATAATATTACACAAAATAATCCAAGAATCGCCACACACCGAGTGGGAGACTCTCAAAGTCAATTGAGGGTCGATTTAGTACTTTATAACAATATTATACGAAATAATCCGAAAATCGCCACAAACCCAGTGAGAGACTGTCAAAGTCAATTGATGGTCGATTTAGCACTTTATAACAATATTATACGAAATAATCCGAGAATCGCCACACACCGAGTGGGAGACTCTCAAAGTCAATTGAGGGTCGAATTAGTACTTTTTAACAATATTATAAAAAAATAATCCGACAATCGCCACACACCGAGTGGGAGACTGTCAAAGTCAATTGAGGGTCGATTTATTACTTTTTAACAATATTATAAAAAAATAATCCGACAATCACCACACACCGAGTGGGAGACTTTCAAAGTCAATTGAGGGTTGATTTAGTACTTTATAACAATATTATACGAAATAATCATCGAATCGCCACACACCCACTGGGAGACTGTCAAAGTCAATTGAGGGTCGATTTAGTACTTTATAACAATATTATACGAAATAATCCGAGAATCGCCACACACCGAGTGGGAGACTTTCAAAGTCAATTTAGGGTCGATTTAGTACTTAAGAACAATATTATAAAAAATAATCCGACAATCGCCACACAACGAGTGGGAGACTGTCAAAGTCAATTGAGGGTCGATTTAGTACTTTATAACAATATTATAAAAAATAATCCGAGAATCGCCACACAACGAGTGGGAGACTCTCAAAGTCAATTGAGGGTCGATTTAGTACTTTATAACAATATTATACGAAATAATCCGAGAATCGCCAGAAACCCAGTGAGAGACTGTCAAAGTCAATTGAGGGTCGATTTAGCACTTTATAACAATATTATACGAAATAATCCGAGAATCGCCACACACCCAGTGGGAGACTGTCAAAGTCAATTGAGGGTCGATTTAGTAATTTATAAGAATATTATACGAAATAATCCGAGAATCGCCACACACCGAGTGGAAGACTGTCAAAGTCAATTGAGGGTCGATTTAACACTGTATAACAATATTATACGAAATAATCCGAGAATCGCCACACACCGAGTGGGAGACTGTCAAAGTCAATTGAGGGTCGATTTAGCACTTTATAACAATATTATACGAAATAATCCGAGAATCGCCACACACCCTGTGGGAGACTCATGAAAACCGCCGCTCTTGTACGCTGGATGGCATAATTTCACTATATTAAGGGGAGTGGGCCTCTCGATCATATTAGACAACATACCACAGAACTTCCACACCCGAATGGGAGACTGTCAAAGGTAATTGAGGGTCGATTTAATACTTTATTATATACTTTATGCTAATATTATACGACATGATCCGAGAACCTTCACACCCTAGGGGGAGACTTACAAAGTCAATTGGGGGTCAGTTTAATACTTATTATACTTTATGATAATATTACACAAAATAATCCGAGAATCTCCACACAACGAGTGGGAGACTTTCAAAGTCAATTGAGGGTCAATTTAGTACTTTATAACAATAATACAAAAAATAATCCGACAATCGCCACACACCGAGTGGAAGACTGTCAAAGCCAATTGAGGGTCGATTTAGTACTTAAGAACAATATAATACGAAATAATACGAGAATCGCCACACAACGAGTGGGAGACTTTCAAAGTCAATTGAGGGTCAATTTAGTACTTTATAACAATAATAAAAAAAATAATCCGACAATCGCCACACACCGAGTGGAAGACTGTCAAAGCCAATTGAGGGTCGATTTAGTACTTAAGAACAATATTATACAAAATAATCCGAGAATCGCCACACACCCTCTGGGAGATTGTCAAAGTCAAATGAGGGTCAATTTAGTACTTTATAACAATATTATACGAAATAATCCGAGAATCGCCACACACCGAGTGGGAGACTGTCAAAGTCAATTGAGGGTCGATTTAGTACTTTTTAACAATATTATAAAAAAATAATCCGACAATCGCCACACACCGAGTGGGAGACTGTCAAAGTCAATTGAGGGTCGATTTAGTACTTTTTAACAATATTATAAAAAAATAATCCGACAATCACCACACACCGAGTGGGAGACTTTCAAAGTCAATTGAGGGTCGATTTAGTACTTTATAACAATATTATACGAAATAATCCGAGAATCGCCACACACCCAGTGGGAGACTGTCAAAGTCAAATGAGGGTCAATTTAGTACTTTATAACAATATTATACGAAATAATCCGAGAATCGCCACACACCCAGTGGGAGACTGTCAGTCAAATGAGGGTCAATTTAGTACTTTATAACAATATTTTACCAAATAATCCGAGAATCGCCACACAACGAGTGGGAGACTGTCAAAGTCAATTGAGGGTCGATTTAGTACTTAAGAACAATATTATACGAAATAATCCGAGAATCGCCACACAACGAGTGGGAGACTTTCAAAGTCAATTGAGGGTCGATTTAGTACTTTATAACAATAATATACGAAATAATTCGAGAATCGCCGCACAAGGAGTGGGACACTGTAAAAGTCAATTGAGGGTCGATTTAGTACTTAAGAACAATATAATACGAAATAATACGAGAATCGCCACACAACAAGTGGGAGACTTTCAAAGTCAATTGAGAGTCGATTTAGTACTTTATAACAATAATATAAAAAATAATCCTACAATCGCTACACACCGAGTGGGAGACTGTTAAAGTCAATTGAGGGTCGATTTAGTACTTTATAAGAATATTATAAAAAATAATCCAAGAATCGCCACACACCGAGTGGGAGACTCTCAAAGTCAATTGAGGGTCGATTTAGTACTTTATAACAATATTATACGAAATAATCCGAAAATCGCCACAAACCCAGTGAGAGACTCTCAAAGTCAATTGATGGTCGATTTAGCACTTTATAACAATATTATACGAAATAATCCGAGAATCGCCACACACCGAGTGGGAGACTCTCAAAGTCAATTGAGGGTCGATTTAGTACTTTATAACAATATTATACGAAATAATCCGAGAATCGCCACACACCCTGTGGGAGACTCATGAAAACCGCCGCTCTTGTACGCTGGATGGCATAATTTCACTATATTAAGGGGAGTGGGCCTCTCGATCATATCAGACAACATACCACAGAACTTCCACACCCGAATGGGAGACTGTCAAAGGTAATTGAGGGTCGATTTAATACTTTATTATATACTTTATGCTAATATTATACGACATGATCCGAGAACCTTCACACCCTAGGGGGAGACTTACAAAGTCAATTGGGGGTCAGTTTAATACTTATTATACTTTATGATAATATTACACAAAATAATCCGAGAATCTCCACACAACGAGTGGGAGACTTTCAAAGTCAATTGAGGGTCAAT
This sequence comes from Homarus americanus, assembly GCF_018991925.1. Taxonomy (NCBI): domain Eukaryota; kingdom Metazoa; phylum Arthropoda; class Malacostraca; order Decapoda; family Nephropidae; genus Homarus; species Homarus americanus. Next base: position 15,439 of record NW_024727029.1, read on the forward strand.
TTAGTACTTTATAACAATAATACAAAAAATAATCCGACAATCGCCACACACCGAGTGGAAGACTGTCAAAGCCAATTGAGGGTCGATTTAGTACTTAAGAACAATATAATACGAAATAATACGAGAATCGCCACACAACGAGTGGGAGACTTTCAAAGTCAATTGAGGGTCAATTTAGTACTTTATAACAATAATAAAAAAAATAATCCGACAATCGCCACACACCGAGTGGAAGACTGTCAAAGCCAATTGAGGGTCGATTTAGTACTTAAGAACAATATTATACAAAATAATCCGAGAATCGCCACACACCCTGTGGGAGATTGTCAAAGTCAAATGAGGGTCAATTTAGTACTTTATAACAATATTATACGAAATAATCCGAGAATCGCCACACATGAGTGGGAGACTGTCAAAGTCAATTGAAGGTCGATTTAGTACTTTTTAACAATATTATAAAAAAATAATCCGACAATCGCCACACACCGAGTGGGAGACTGTCAAAGTCAATTGAGGGTCGATTTAGTACTTTTTAACAATATTATAAAAAAA